>NC_069502.1:1059688089-1059988089 GCF_027579735.1 Bombina bombina | reverse complement strand
AGATCTCACAACATACACTAAATATGATGTTTAGATATCTGATTTTAGATTAGTGACACATGAAATAGGTATGATGTTTCTTGCGCTCTACAGAATATGCGTCACAGAGCGAAAATGGAATAGCGCATACACGTTAACATGGGTTTGCTGTAAGTGGCATGGCTTTATACATGTTGGTCAAATGACGTATGCGTAATTCCGCTTGGAATCATTGCGCAATGATCGCGAAAATGGAATTGTGCATACACGTTAACATGGGTTTGCTGTAAGTGGCATTGCTTTATACATGTTGGTCAAATGACGGATGCGTAATTCCGCTTGGAATCATTGCGCATTGATCGTGAAAATGGAATTGCGCATACATGTTAACATGGGTTTGCTGTAAGTGGCATTGCTTTATACATGTTGGTCAAATGACGGATGCGTAATTCCGCTTGGAATCATTGCGCAATGATCGCGAAAATGGAATTGCGCATACACGTTAACATGGCTTTGCTGTAAGTGGCATTGCTTTATACATGTTGGTCAAATGACAGATGCGTAATTCCGCTTGGAATCATTGCGCAATGATCGCGAAAATGGAATTGCGCATACACGTTAACATGGGTTTGCTGTAAGTGGCATTGCTTTATACATGTTGGTCAAAATGAAATGTGAATTATTATATATGTGAAGAATACAGTATTCTTATTTTCAATATTATACATAATAAAAACCAAATTGCAGAATACCAAAAAATAATAACATATGCCCATCAATTGATGAGAATGAAATAACACTAAAAAATAATTAAAGCTACAGTAAACAACACAAATGATTGAAAATAAGAGTACAGGATATATTTATCATTAATTTAATTGAGGAAACAATTAACTCATGGGACTACCAAAAGATTAATAGTTTTTAATTGATTTGCAAATAATGTAAAGATTTTAAACATGGCATGATTTGTATTAATGATATCCAATCCTCATTTAATATATTACAGATCTGGATGTTGGTGCTGGATCCTCAAGCCAGGGCTTGTCACAGTATGGTATGTCTCATTTTACTTGACATTTGTCTTAGAAACATGGACAGAACATTACATACTAAATCCACATTGTTCAATATTTATATGTATCTGCAAAATGGATTATTAAAATCTTTACAAATAAGAATAAACCAAAAAAAAACATAGGATTACATTGTAAGACTACTCTGAATTTTTTTTCGAATTTAAGATATCCCATCTATTCTGGATATCTTAATTTTAATGTAAGATTCTTTGAATGTCCAATTTATATTCTTCCTTTGTGTATTGTTTAATCTTATTTGTATAAATTTTGAAAAAATTCACACACTTTTGCATATGATTTGATTTTAAAAATATAGATTCCATTATTGAAATTGATCACATCATTAAAGGGACATGCCAACTAAATTTTACTTTGAATGATTTTTAAACGTGATTTTATTGTTTTGTTTAAACATTTTATGAGCTACATTGGTTCAGTCTATTGTTTTAGTTCTTCTAAAAACATATTGATTTGGGTTTATGTTAAACAATGCATTACTGGTATTATCCTGCTTTTTTATGCATAAATTGGCATTGGGTCAAAAGTTAAAATCATGTGTTCAGATAACAGTAGTACATAGTTTCAAAAAGTATACAATTACACTTTTCGAGCTTCATGTCCCTTTAATAGATGAAAATTAAATAATTCCTAGGATATCCTTAAATAACATATTAGATTGGAATTGCCTGCTCAATCCCATTCATTACATCAACATATGGAGTAGAGAATTCATTAACACCAACATTGTCAAATCAATATATTTTTATATTAAAGGGAAACTGATCTAAAATTATTAATGTTGTTATTCAGATAGAGCATGCAATATTAAGCAACATTTAAATATAATACTATAATCATATGTGAAATATTCTATTGCTAAATGTATTTTAAAATCAAGAATGTACGTTTATCTGCAGCTCAATTTTGGTTGACAAACCTGGGTTTTTATTGATGATTGGTGGATACCTTCAACAAACAATATTTATTGAATCCAATATTGCTTATCTGCCTTTAAGATTAAAATGTAGCAACATTAAAATTATAAGAGGAGTCAATGTTAAATCATTTGGAACACTTTGAACAGTGAAATCAATGATTGAAATAAACCATGTCAGTGTCCCTTTAATAAACAATAGATTCATTAATCCTTACATTCTTTGGATTAGACAATATTGATATATAATTCACATATTCACTGTTGGAGTTACTTTATAGATATAAGCATACTCTAACAGCACCATGATTACATATTTGTACTAATCAATTTGGTTTGGTATTGTGATCAATATGTGTTGTGTCCTAAACAAGATTACTGTACATTGCACAAATGGCTCGATGTGCCACATGTCTTTGTTTATATTTGTCAACAGCTGTTATTCAAAATGTGGTTTGTGTTTATTCTTTTAAGAACATTGCTCAATGGGATATGCAATAGCATCGTATGAGATGAGTTTGATGTCTAATATAGTCAGAAATTAAACATATGTTCAATACATCATTTTTTACAGAATCCCCTTGATTCAATCAAGCATTTTTTTTTTATAATGACTGCTCTATTCTTCACATTTTAAAGTTGATTATTTATATAAATCGATACAGATGTGATTTAGTGATATCCCAAATGTGTTCACTAATATATATCTACAGGGAATGCAGAATTATTAGGCAAGTTGTATTTTTGAGGATTAATTTTATTATTGAACAACAACCATGTTCTCAATGAACCCAAAAAACTCATTAATATCAAAGCTGAATAGTTTTGGAAGTAGTTTTTAGTTTGTTTTTAGTTATAGCTATTTTAGGGGGATATCTGTGTGTGCAGGTGACTATTACTGTGCATAATTATTAGGCAACTTAACAAAAAACAAATATATACCCATTTCAATTATTTATTTCTACCAGTGAAACCAATATAACATCTCAACATTCACAAATATACATTTCTGACATTCAAAAACAAAACAAAAACAAATCAGTGACCAATATAGCCACCTTTCTTTGCAAGGACACTCAAAAGCCTGCAATCCATGGATTCTGTCAGTGTTTTGATCTGTTCACCATCAACATTGCGTGCAGCAGCAACCACAGCCTCCCAGACACTGTTCAGAGAGGTGTACTGTTTTCCCTCCTTGTAAATCTCACATTTGATGATGGACCACAGGTTCTCAATGGGGTTCAGATCAGGTGAACAAGGAGGCCATGTCATTAGATTTTCTTCTTTTATATCCTTTCTTGCCAGCCACGCTGTGGAGTACTTGGACGCGTGTGATGGAGCATTGTCCTGCATGAAAATCATGTTTTTCTTGAAGGATGCAGACTTCTTCCTGTAACACTGCTTGAAGAAGGTGTCTTCCAGAAACTGGCAGTAGGACTGGGAGTTGAGCTTGACTCCATCCTCAACCCGAAAAGGCCCCACAAGCTCATCTTTGATGATACCAGCCCAAACCAGTACTCCACCTCCACCTTGCTGGCGTCTGAGTCGGACTGGAGCTCTCTGCCCTTTACCAATCCAGTCACGGGCCCATCCATCTGGCCCATCAAGACTCACTCTCATTTCATCAGTCCATAAAACCTTAGAAAAATCAGTCTTGAGATATTTCTTGGCCCAGTCTTGACGTTTCAGCTTGTGTGTCTTGTTCAGTGGTGGTCGTCTTTCAGCCTTTCTTACCTTGGCCATGTCTCTGAGTATTGCAGACCTTGTGCTTTTGGGCACTCCAGTGATGTTGCAGCTCTGAAATATGGCCAAACTGGTGGCAAGTGGCATCTTGGCAGCTGCACGCTTGACTTTTCTCAGTTCATGGGCAGTTATTTTGCGCCTTGGTTTTTCCACACGCTTCTTGCGACCCTGTTGACTATTTTGAATGAAACGCTTGATTGTTCGATGATCATGCTTCAGAAGCTTTGCAATTTTAAGAGTGCTGCATCCCTCTGCAAGATATCTCACTATTTTTTACTTTTCTGAGCCTGTCAAGTCCTTCTTTTGACCCATTTTGCCAAAGGAAAGGAAGTTGCCTAATAATTATGCACACCTGATATAGGGTGTTGATGTCATTAAACCACACCCCTTCTCATTACAGAGATGCACATCACCTAATATGCTTAATTGGTAGTAGGCTTTCAAGCCTATACAGCTTGGAGTAAGACAACATGCATAAAGAGGATGATGTGGTCAAAATACTCATTTGCCTAATAATTCTGCACTCCCTGTATATCATTCATAGAGAGAGTTGGTGTGGGGAGCCCAGAGGAATCCAGCACCGACGCAGAGATGCCCTTGCGGTCTTCTGGTAAGTCCATTGACTCATTTATATGTCATTGAAGGTGTATTGTTAATCAATATTATGAACATGATTCTGATGAAGCATAATATTTGAAACAAACATATAATTTACTCCTCTGATTATATATTCATTTTATTTGAATATTGAAAGATTAATAATTAAAACTTTCTTAGTCTACACCTTTGTTATTCAGAAGATGTATAGCATATGTTTGTTTCCATGTTCATTTTTGACAACAATCATCAAGTGATACACACATGAGAAATCTTAAATATTCAATGTACTATGCTTTTATGATTTAAAAATTAATACAAACAATAAATTGAAAATCTGAATCATTGAGAATAACAAATTTAATGTCATTTGTATGCTCCATCAAAATGATGTAAATCATAACTTTGGGTGTGTATATCTTTAATGCAACATTGATGTGTGTCTTTGAGCAACAGTAACATATGTTATAATATCTGATCTTAACGTGTACACAACATGTTATGTTTTACAGAGATTGATTTAACATGTGGGACGGAGGAGGAAGAGACTCCCTTGAAGTCTGATGGTATGTGAAATATATCTAACATGTTTCCAACATGTTGCTTTATTTGAAATCATTTTTTTGAAGACATTCAAAGTCTACAGCTTTTGCACTTTAAAAAGGAATATTATTTGTCTGTTCAAATACACTACTGCCCCCTTTATATATCAGGCATCATGAAGATATGCTTGGATTTGTTTAAATATTTGGATTTGAAATTCATGCCATCATGATGTCACATGCATATTCTAGGCCAAACCACAATAATAATTTTATAATTGTACAGACAGTCATTGCTTTTCATCTGAGTGCCTATATGCATACCATATCCTCATGTCATCATTGTTTAGAAATTCAAAGACACTTCTAAGTATATTGCAAACATAATCAAGTTGAAATGCGTTGATTTGATTTCATTATGTATAAGATGTTAATATATTTATTATATTTATTTCAGATGGATCCTCTGCTTCTGGTCATCATTGTTCCTCCCCTGCCCAGTCCCCTGGCCAGCCCCCTGCCCAGCCCCCTGCCCAGTCCCCTGCCCAGCCCCCTGCCCAGTCCCCTACCCAGCCCCCTGCCCAGCCCCCTGCCCCTCCCGGCCCTTCCCATTTGTCCTGTTCTATACCTCCAAAAAAACGCCCCTTCGTCCCCCTTCACCGCTCTCCCCGTCTTTTGGCCCATACAGCTACCCCAGCTGCCCTGCCCCCAACTCACCACTCCCCAGCTGTACGGGCTACCCCAGAGCAGCAGCCCATCCCTCCCCAACCCAATCCCATCCCTCCCCAACCCAATCCCATCCCTCCACAACCCAATCCCATCCCTCCACAACCCAATCCCATCCCTCCCCCCTGTCTCAACCTTCATTGTCCTGGGTGTCGGATTGTCCTTCCCAGGCACAGCTGTAAGTATTATTCAAAATCAACATTATAAGATACTTAAAGGTACACTGAATGAAAAATTGTCAATTGTGATTCAAATAGAGCATGCAATGTTAATCAAATTTATAATTTACTACTCTTATCAATTATTCTTCATTCTCTTGCTATCTTTATTGAAACAAAGAAATGCCTATATTTTTTTTATTCCAATAAAATATGGACATCTTTCTTTATTGTTGGATGAATGTATCCATCAATCAGCAGGGACAACCAAAGTTGATAACCAAAAATGGCCTGCCCGATAAACTTACATTCTTGCATTTAAAATATAGCTAGAGAATTCTAACATTTAAAGAATACAAGTAATTTTTTTTTTTTTAATGTCATGCTCTATCTCAATCAGTAACTAAAATATTTAGGTTTACTGTCCCTTTAATTTGATATCACTACATATACCAATCACCACTATTTGGATCCAACAATGTATGTACAAATGTTCATACATTATCTCTTGTATAACCCAGTGGGAATGTAATTTCTTCTGGTTGCTATGTTTACACAGCTTGTCCTCAACGCCAAAATGTTTAAGGATAGGTGTGCCTACCACAGTATAACAAAAATCTTTAAATTGCTAATGTAAGTACAATGTAAATCCTTTAACAAGATTTTAGACACTCAAGCTGTAAAAGTGGATCATCAAAAACCAATTAAAGGGGACAACATGTTGGATTAAAATGTCCATTTAATGGTTTAGGTCTGTCTGAAGAACATATTTCATGTGTAAATAATCAATGTCAACAAATTAATTTAAAGAATGATTTGTCTTTATGATGACAATGTATCTTTGCTTTTGATTTTGTCTGTTGTGTAATTATCATTAATATTTGTTTTTTTCTTTATTTTAGGCTGTGACTCAACATGGCTCACGCTCGAAGGTCTAGCACGCATAGAGCAGGCCGTGTTGAGGAACGCAGCTGTCCTGAGAGGGATGGCCAACACCATGCAGGCCCAGCTACAGGTTCAGCAGATGACTCTACGTCAGATGAGGCGGTGGAACTCAATGCTTGAATCTGTAGCTGGACAGGCACAGGATGATGAAGGGGATGACCAGTAAGTGGAGGATCTGGAGATGCTCCAAGGGCGCTGATAAGAATCCTCCGTCCACATGTTGATGTTTGGTTTTATGGTTGCCATTTGGCCTTTTTTTCTGTTTATTGTTGTGCCTGTTGCACTCTTTTACCTTGTCATATGTCTCCAATGGGGCTATGCTGGCCCTTGGCAACTCTCTTCATGGACAGTGATGCACTCTGTTATCTTGTCAGATGTCTCCAATGGGGCTATGCTGGCCCTTGGCAACTCTCTTCATGGACTGTGATGCACTCTGTTACCTTGTCAGATGTCTCCAATGGGGCTATGCTGGCCCTTGGCAACTCTCTTCATGGACTGTGATGCACTCTGTTACCTTGTCATATGGCTCCAATGGGGCTATGCTGGCCCTTGGCAACTCTCTTCATGGACTTTGATGCACTCTGTTACCTTGTCATATGTCTCCAATGGGGCTATGCTGGCCCTTGGCAACTCTCTTCGTGGACTGTGATGCACTCTGTTACCTTGTCAGATGGCTCCAATGGGGCTATGCTGGCCCTTGGCAACTCTCTTCATGGACTGTGATGCACTCTGTTACCTTGTCATATGTCTCCAATGGGGCTATGCTGGCCCTTGGCAACTCTCTTCATGGACTGTGATGCACTCTGTTACCTTGTCATATGGCTCCAATGGGGCTATGCTGGCCCTTGGCAACTCTCTTCATGGACTGTGATGCACTCTGTTACCTTGTCATATGTCTCCAATGGGGCTATGCTGGCCCTTGGCAACTCTCTTCGTGGACTGTGATGCACTCTGTTACCTTGTCATATGGCTCCAATTTTCCTGATCTTTACCAGATTATTTATAAACGTTGTTGATGTTTTCTGACATACTAATAAAAGACATGTCATTGCACGATTCTTTGTCCTCCTTATTCATGTCATTGATTGAAATCTCTAGTTTATCTTGTTGATCCTTAAAGGGACCTACCAAAAATAATGGTGTTTCCTGAATCATATATGTAATACAATTGTAAATGACTTTAAGATTAACATCTCCAATGTAATTTTAATTTTTGGCTTTATATATTTTTCTAAAAGCTTTATCATTGTATGATTATGATTAGCATAGTAATTCTTTTATATATGTATATATAGATTGTTATATATGTATATTTCAAATTTCACATCCATGTGTGTATTTATAAACTCTGCATGAATTGATGCACCTTTAACAAATGATCTGAGGATTGATCCAATGATATAATCCCTGTAAAGTGTTCATTTTATTGAAATAGTATTGTCTCTGTGTATCCTCTTTTTAAAAATAAAAATCATGTCCCTTTAAGTGATGGTGAGCACAATTGTAAATGAATGGATTTCCATTTCTAAAGCGTTTTTGTCCTTTTTACATGAACAAGGACATATAATCTTATTAATAAACAATCTTATTGTAATGTTGACAGCACATGTATTTCATTTTCAATTCTATCTTATTGTAAAAGTGTAAATAAATCAATCTCTGTGTGTAATGCGCATATTTTAGATGAGGAATATGTTTTACCAAATATTGATAAAAAATCCTTCTCCTCCCATATATGGCTATAGGTAGGCTGACCATATTTCAACTTGAATAAATGACACGTTTGATCAATACATGTGTCATTATTGTTATTCCAAAACAATCTAAACATATCTTAAAACATCAATGGCATATGTATTCCTCATGTGTATCTTTTAAATGTTAAAGATATACACCATAGCTATAGTTAAAGGGACAGTCAAGTCCTAAAAGATGATTCATGATTTCGTGACATTCCTAGATAGCAATCTAGACACATACTAGTTACTAAAATATAAATATGTTTCTTAGTGATATGCCAAGCTGTCAACTGAGTCCTTGTATTGGCTGCGTTTTTTCAGCGATCTCGGATGCGCCATGTTGCTTAAGACGTCACCTGCCAGGCTGTCCAATGATTCCTTGTATTGACTGACGTTTTTACGCGATCAAGGATGCACCTTTTATTGGATGGCGTTTTTACGCGATCAAGGATGCGCCTTTTTTTGGTTTGCGTTCTTACGTGATCAAGAATGTGCCTTTTATTGGATTGTGTTCTTACGTGATCAAGAATGTGCCTTTTATTGGATTGCGTTCTTACGTGATCAAGGAAGCGCCATGTTAATTAAGACGTCACATGCAAAGGTAAAAAAACGTCTGATTTTATTACGTAGTCCCGCAATATTTGTTTGTGCACGTTAAACACGTTTGTGAATGAGGCCAAGTTTAAAAACATGGCGAATATGGATTGTTTGCATCATGTTACATTGTTGACCCATAGCTGATAAAGACCACCACATTCTCTTTTGCTGGATGTCTGGTTGAATAAACAAACGAAAGCAAAATGTTTTCATGCATAAGATATTTTGAGGCAAGTGCAAATCTCTATAGTCCATGTTGTTTAATATGTTTGTCAACAATATGTTCCTTTTTATGAAAAATGACTGTTGTGTTTAATGTTAAAGATATCTAATTCATAAATATGCGCTATTGTGTTAGAATAAAGTAATCAATATGTATTTATCTTTATCATATGCTAAATATATGATGCCGACTTCTTCTAAATGTAATTTTGTCGTATATTTTATTAAAGGTTCATTAGACACTCACATTATAAATCAAAATATTTTATTTTGTCTCTAGTAGTCCATTGTTTAACAAATACACGTCTCATTTTGCTTCTGTTCAAATAAAATGTAAGTAATTTTCAGACTCCTCGCCAAGCCTCTAAGTTTCATGTGAGTACCATCTCCAGCTTTCTCCTGTTTGTGTAAAGGGTCTTTTCATATGTTAATGATGGGGTATTGTCTTGTTTTACGTTTGTAATGGGGGTTCATCTATATTTTCAATAGAGCTAACCCAATTTTCTTTGAAAGTGTTTAAAGCTTTGTAATATTGATATCAGTATATGTTAATCTTGTTGTTTCTAGTAGTGTCTATTACATACAGTTCTGTTAAAAATATAGTATACTGTCCCTTTATTGCAAATGTTTATTTTTGTATCATGTATGAGTTCCACATTGGTTAATCTCCAAATATATGATTGTTAGCATATTTTCACCCCCACTCCTAAAAGGACTTTAAACCATATTCATTGTTAAAACAAATGTCTTTAAAAAAAAAATAAATAACACAATAATGTCTCTTTAAGAAAATAGACTTTATTTAACACGTCAATATAAATCTGTTTTCAATATTTATTGTTTGAACAAGTACATGTAGGTATACCAACAATCTGCAAATATATGTTAGCATATGTAATTTTGTTAAAGGGACAGTTTAGAAAACAAATCATGTTTTGCATTATTATAAAAGTCAATTTTGTAATATCAATGATATCAAAGATTTCTCACCAATTAATCATTTGTCTGTGTTTATTTTAATTTGCTAGCTAAACTTATGAGGTTCGTGGGCTCATTTCTTAGAGCTTGAAGAGTGCATGTAATCATTATGCAATTTGACCACTAGAGGGCATTTGGATTGCATTTGTATATCTAAAACCTGGTGCTCATACAGCATATTTACCATGTATTGATCATTGATGTCTAAAATGTTGTTATGTCAGAACAACAAATAAGTGGTCATTTTTCATAGTCATAGATACAATGGTAAGCACATAAGTCACACGTATTTCTCCATGTTTTGTTGTTTCCAACTTTATAATGCGTAATACAGTGTTTTCTTTGTAATCAATAATTTTCTGACTGTCCCTTTAAGCTGTGTTATTGGCATTCAAACAGTAATATGCCATCATGGATAATTGTAATGGTAATTTTGTTAGCGATTCGGGAAGCAGTTTGGACATCACATCACAGAAACCAATCAATATCATGAACAAGGATAGGTATGTGATGTGGTTTTCACACACTTATAACCCACACTCTGCAAACAATCTGCCTCCATGGACCCGGTCCCATAGAAGTAGATTATATACAGAGTGTGGTCCACAAGTGTATGAAAACCACATCATTACATACCTATCCATTACACATTAAATAAAAATAACATTAAAACAAATACTTACTTCCTCTTCCTTCCCCTCTTCCCACGGGGCTGAGGCTCTGGGAGGGTCAACTGCTGACTCCGACGAGTTCTCATTGGATATGTTGTGGGAAGAGTGGAAGGAAGAGTACTGGGATGACCAAGGTGAGGAGGAGGAGATGGCCCGGCAGGAGGAGATGGCCCGGCAGGAGAAGATGACCCGGCAGGAGAAGATGGGCCGGCAGGAGAAGATGGCCCGGCAGGAGAAGATGGCCCGGCAGGAGAAGATGGCCCGGCAGGAGAAGATGGCGCGGCAGGAGGCCCAGCAGCAGGAGGCGGACCAGGAGGCAGACCAGCAGGAGGCAGACCAGCATGTGCCTCCCGGAAGAAATTAAACATCTCTTGTTGGAGATTAAAGGTTCTGTTTTGGCCTTCTTCTATTCGAGTAAGGATGTTTATTATTTGGTTTTGGCCTTCAATGATTTTGTTTTGTCCTTCAAGAATTCTAGTTCTGCCTTCTATATTTTGTATCCGGGAGTTACGCATCTGGTCAATGTAGTCTAGTAGAACCTGCACCTCCGCTATTTCCTCTTGTTGTGCTTGGCGGGGTGCCCGTGCACGGCGGGGTGCGGGTCCTTGAGGGGCCTCTGGTTCCGCGGCCTCTTCCTCTGGTTCTGGGGCCTCTTCCTCTGCTTCCGTGGCCTCTTTGTCACGGGGGGCCTCTTCCCTCCGAGGTGGATATTCATCCCCACCACTCTCATCCCGGGGAAAAGGAGGAGCCTGTATTTGCTGTGCTGCCTCCTCCCCAGACTCTGTATATTTGAAAAAGAAAGAAATGTATATATTAGCATATTTCCAAATAAAGCTTTAAATGACTTAGTTTACGATACAATTACAAATGCAGCCTCATTAATCCACTTTGAAATCTAACAATCAATACGATTTCCGCATTTTCTAAACCGTGTTTGTGATATCTCTGGTCAATCTGAATGTTTTAGCATTTGTTTTCAGTCTGTTTAAATGCACACCTAACCTATAGCCTAGATACTGATGTAACCGCAAAGTAATTGTGAATGCGTGTAAACAGCGTTATAGCATTAATCTGATCCTTAAAGGGACATGAAACCCAATGTTTTATCTTTCATGATTTAGAAGCATACAATTATAATCAACTTTCTAATGTACTTTTCTTATCTAATTAGCTTCATTCTCTGGATATTCTTTGCTGAAAAGCATATCTAAATATGCTTAGAAGATGCTGATTGGTATCTGAATATAGCTGCCTCCTGTGATTGGTTCACCGTGTGCATGGCTATTTCTTCATTAAAGTATATCTAAAGAATGAATCAAATTAGGTAATATAAGTCAATTTGAATGTTTTGTCAAATTGTATTCTCTACCTCAATCATGAAAGTAAAGGTTTGCGTATAGTGTCCCTTGAAATACATTCGTATGTGAATTTATTCTTAAATGAGCATACCGTCAGATGAGAATGGCAGGTTCCCGGTATCAATTCCTCCGATACCGACTACATCCACCTCGGAGATACTGGGACGCAACATTTCCTCCCATCGGCAGTAATCGATTTCCAGTGCAGGGCCGCCACCAGTTCCTGCGGCATGTCGGGCCTCTAGGCTTAACTTTTTCTTAAGATCCATCTTGCAGTCCCGGTATCGATGTTTAATAGAGTCCATATCTCTGTTCCGGCCACCCACTGCATTGACTGCATTCCTTATCTCATGCCAGAGCTTCCTCTTCTCAGTCGGGTGGTCTTCTGATGCTGCAGCCTCCTATACCTGGCCATATAGGCTTCTACGAGGGCCTCCTTCTCCTTGATCGAAAACCTCGCCTCCCTAGTCGCCTTGGCCTTCCCCTGTGATGATGCCCTCAGTTTCCCGGACTGTGAAGCCCTACTCTGTCAGCCACTGGGCCCAGCCACTTGTTCATCTTGAACCAAGTGGCTGGGTCCACCCACCGCTTCCACCCCCGCTTCCTGCCCCCCTTCCTGCCCTGTTCCTCTCCCCCTCCCTCTCCTCCCCCCTCTACCTCTCCCCTGCCTGCCCTCCATCTCTTCCCTAAACTAAACCCCAACTAAGCAAACAAAAAGTGAGTGTGATCAAATGAAAGGGGGGCAAAATAAAGAACTAAAAAGACCAAAAAAAGTGCTGAAAGTGTGAAAGGGATATAAATAAAAGAGGGTAAGGAGTATTTAAATGAACAAAATGAAGAAGAAGACTAAAAGGAGGATATGTAAACTAAATGTAACTAGGGGATGGGTATGGGATGGGGTATGGGATAAGAGTAAATGGGATGAAAGGGAATGGGACTACAGGGAATGGGGTATGGAGTGTAGTATGAGAGGGTATGGGATATGGAGTGTATGTAGTGTTATTGATAAGTGTATGTATGTATTGAATGTGTTTGCGTGTAAATGTGTTAAGTGTACAGAAAAAGCACTCGCTCGCTAACTCACACTACTACTAATTCTCACTAACTCACACTACCACTAACTCACACTACCACTAACTCTCACTAACTCCCACTACCACTAACTCTCACTAACTCCCACTACCACTAACTCACGTTCCCACTAACTGACTCTATCACACTACCACTAACTCTCACTAACTCCCACTACCACTAACTCACTCACGCTCCCACTAACTGACTCTCTCCCACTACCACTAACTCCCACTCACTCACTCACTCACAATAACACTAACAACTGACTCTCTCACACTAACACTAACTCACTCACAATAATGCACAAACTCTCTAATCTTAAACCTCCAATCTCCAAAGACCCACCAGCAACACAGTCAAAGAAGCCATGCTTGTGTGGTGCTTATATACCCTGTGTAAATGTTTAATGATGTACCGATTTGCGTTGTAAATTGTGTTCAGGTGTGCTTTATTAGCAATTAGTATTTGTGCAATGTGTATTAGGTGTGTGAATTTGCGCATGCTCATTTTGAGTTAGTATTTGAGGAATGTGTAGAATGCGATGATGTCATAGTGCTCGTTTTCTATAACATTGACCAATAGTATTATATTTAAATGTGAATTTGCGATGGTGTGGTATTAGTGAAGTGTTGTGTATGTATGTTTGTCCTAATATATAGTGATATTGAATGCGATTATTTTGCTAGTGTATGATTTTTTTTTTATTATCCTTGTTGTTATTTCGCGTATTTCCGCATCTTAAAGTATATGCGTATTCCCTGTATTTTATTTTATTAAAATCCCCCCCGCTTGTGAATGTGTAATGCTTATGTGCTTTGTTTAGTGATTGTTGTTGTGACATTTGCGGCGTGTTATTGTTGTGCATTATGTGGTATGCGTCATATGACCGAGCTGTGCGTATTTCTCGTGAGATCGAGTGTTAGGTGAAAAAAGCGTGTTTGTTTGTTTTTCCATTGATCTCTATGGGAGACTGTCAAACGCGGGCAGGATTCCGCGTGTGAAATACATGCGTTAGGAGTATCATTAGAAGGTTTTGTTTGAACTCTAAATACCGGAGTCAAACAATGCCGTGCGTTAGACATAAACCACGCGTAGCGTTAGCACTCCATCTACCGCCAAACTCCAAATCTAGCCGTACTTTATTTAATTACTCCTTACCCCTCAACACCTGCACTGCTCATTAGCCCATCTCTCTTAACCTCACCTTACTTTTGTATTCATGAACTTCACACATTCCTAAAGACTCTCTCTCCCCCTTGCAACTCATCACAAAAACAGTCTCATTACTGCAAATCCACATCTCATCTCATCTCATGTCACTCTCCCTTTTGCTCATACTAGCTGCTGGCGACATCTCTCCTAATCCTGGTCCCCCACAACTTCCTTGCCCTGCACACCCATGTGTACCCTTCAAAAGACTTCAAAAACAAAACTCTGGTAATCTTAATCTAATTCCTCTTGCATCTAAAGCCACCACCCCCTTCACTTGTGCACTTTGGAACTCTCGCTCTGTTTGCAACAAGCTCCCTTCTATCCATGACCTCTTTATTACCCACTCTCCCAATCTTCTGGCTCTCACAGAAACCTGTCTCTCTCCTTCAGATACTGCTTCCTCTGCTGCACTGTCACATGGGGGTCTCTACTTCAGCCACACTCCTAGGTCTGACAATAGACAAGGAGGTGGTGTTGGTATTTTACTTTCCTCTCGTTGCACCTTTCAACAAATACAGCCCTTCTCTTCCCTTACATTTTCTTCATTCGAAACAAACAATTTGCTTATTCTCTCCCCTCTCTTTATGTGCTGCAGTCATATACCGCCCCCTGGCTCCACAACTCTATTTCTAGATCACTTTGCCGCCTGGCTACCTTACATCTTTTCCTCGGATATCCCTGCCCTCATTCTCAGTGACTTCAACCTCCCTGTTTATAATCCCACTGCAACTTCTGCAACTTACTTCCTCTTTCGGCCTTTCACAATGGACTGACTCTCCCACTCACAAAGATGGTCACTCCCTTGATCTGATTTTTAGCTATCGATGCACTATCTCAAACTTCACAAACTCACCTTTTCCTGTTTCTGACCACCACCTCCTCACTTGTAACATCACCTCCCTCCCTACAACTCTCCCTCCTTCTACCCCTCAGACTAAACTTCACAGAAGTATCAAGTTACTAGATCAGCAACAGCTGGCTAGCTCTCTTAACCCTCTTCTCTCTTCCATCCCCTCTTTTTCCTGTCCTGATGAAGCTATCTGCCACTATAACTCCACCCTTACACCGGTCCTTGATAATCTGGTACCACCTACCATAGCCTGGAAAACATACACTCATCCTCAGCCAGTACTGCTGAGCGACACTGCAGGAAATCTCTGAGTTCTGCTGACTTTCTTCACTACAAATTCATCTTGAACTCTTACTACTCTGCCCTAAATCTTTATCAGCAACATTACTTCTCCACTCCTATCTCTACTCTTTCTTTAAATCCAAAACGTCTGTTCTCCACATTCAATACTCTTCTCCGCCCACCGCCACCGCAACTTTTCTCTCTAAGCTCAAGATTTTGCCAGCTACTTCAACAACAAAATCTACTCCATCAGAAATGAAATCAGCTCTCAACATACTACTGGTCTCCCACCCCCAAAAAAGCTCACAATCACCCAAAACCCACATAGACATAAATTTAGCTCTTTTGCCCCTGTTACGGAGGAAGAAGGTTCTGCCCTTATACTATCCTCTAACCTCACTACCTGTCCCCTCAACGCCAGCCTCTCACAACTACTCCCCTCCCTCTCTTCTACCCTTTCCCCTATACTCAGACACATCTTCAACCTCTCCCTCAGCACTGGTATAGTTCCCACATCTCTTAAACATGCATTAGTCACACCTATCCTCAAAAAATCTTCTCTCAATCCAACCTCCCCATCCAACTACCGCCCTATTTCCCTAACCCCTCTTGCCTCAAAGCTTCTTGAAAAGCTAGTATATGCACGTCTATCCCATTTCCTTACATTAAACTCCCTCCTTGATCCACTGCAATCTGGATTTCGCCCCCTTCACTCAACAGAGACAGCAATTGTTAAGGTTACCAAAGACCTATTTACAGCAAAATCCAAAGGTCACTTCTCTCTACTTATCCTTTTTGATCTGTCTGCAGCCTTTGATACTGTTGACCACCCTCTTTTGCTCTATACCCTCCAATCCTTCGGCATCTGCGACACGGCTCTCTCTTGGTTCTCTTCCTATCTGTCTAACCGTACCTTTAGTGTAGCCTTTCTGGGGCATCCTCTGACCTGTTATCTTTTTCTGTTGGGGTACCACAAGGCTCTGATCTCTGTCCACTTCTATTCTCAATCTACACATCCTCATTAGGTTCCTTAATAAAGTCCCATGGGTTTCACTATCATCTGTATGCCGACGATACCCAAATCTACCTCTCTGCACCAGAACTATCTCCTTCCTTGCTAACCCATGTCACTAACTGTCTCTCTCATATCTCATCTTGGATGTCCTCTCACTACCTCAAGCTAAATCTCTCCAAAACTGAGCTCCTTATTTTCCCCCCTTCTTCCAAAATCTCCATACCCCATGTCTATAACTGTTGATAACTCCATCATTACCCCAACCCCAATGTAAGGTAAGGTAAGCATGGGTTTGGAGGGGGGTAAGTCTTAAAATATTTTTTTTCTTTTGCAGGTGTCGCAAGGTTAATGTTACATAATTCTGCACATAGTGCAAAATTAAGTAAAATTGACTGGTCATTTAAAATAGAGGACACACATTAAAACATTAGTAATTCAACTGCTACATTTCCCTTAAGATTACCTGCTCTTTCTACAAAATCAAAAAGGTGCATCGACCAGTGTGACAATAACTTGCTCTCTCCCTCCTACACCATCCCACCACTAATCCAATACTCCATAGAGGAACAAGGGAGGTGTCACTCTGCTTGGTGTCCTTTTCTGTCCTTTTGAGAACAAAATAGAACTGTTATTCTCCCTCCCTCTCCCAGCTCCTCAACCTTTCTACCATTCCAGTTCCCCACAGAGAATATTACTCTGCTTGGCTTCCATTTAGGGCTTACAGAGGTTTAGGCAGCTCTTCAAAGCAAATACTTTTATAAAAAACACAAATTTAAAAAGTGTTTAATCTAAAAGAGGTGGTAATTGAAATAGCTTACCTCTTACTCCATTCTGATGGTTTGATGAACAGGTCTATTAAAAAACTCCTTAGGAAGCTCAAGTAAAGAGACCTGTTTATATATGAATTAAAACATACAAAGTTAGTATACATACATATACAAGCTAAAAAAGGAGGTTATGGAAATTTGCTACATAATTACTAAGCTCTCAGGATCATTACAGATTTACACCAATATAAAAATCTTTGAAAAATTATGCTTACCTGATAAATTAATTTCTTTCATGGTGGTGAGAGGCCACTAGAAGGAGGCAAAAAATACCCAACATACCAAGAGCTTTTAATCCTTCCCCATTCCCCAATTACCCCTGTCAAACATAAAGCCAAGGAAGGAAAGGAATAGAAAAGCAGGAAAGATCAAGGTAGGGTGCATTAACTGCCACCAACTGAGTATAAAAATGGGTGAGGAGTTAAAGAAATTAACTTATCAGGTAAGTATACATTTTCTTTTCTTTCATAAGGTATTGAGAGTCCATCACATCTTTGAACTAATACTCAAGCTGTGGATTCCACAAGATAACCGTGAAAGGGCGGAACTTGAAGTTAAGGCAGGAATACAAATGACCAGACGCTGCTGCCTGAAGAACATTCCTGCCAAAAGCATAAGAGACAAAAAAACATCAAAATGACAAAAATGTAGTAAAATAATGTAAGAAGGAACAAATAGATGTCTTGCACATTTTTTTCACAGAAACGTAATTTCTAAAGGCCCTAGAAGTAGAAATATATCTAGTAGAATGAGCTGTAATATGCTCTGGAGTTTTTTTCCTCGCTACCAGCCTTGCAAGAACTATAAAAAAATAGACAAATAAGGAAGAAGTTTGTCAAAAAATCCTTAATGGCCCTTATAGCCTCTTAAGGACCAGCAACGTACCCTGTATGTCGCTGGCCTTTTTTTGGGACTTGATTGTTTTATAGCGCGGTCTTGCCACCAGCGTTGAGACTGCTCTATTCCACAAAGCCTGCTGGAAGGAGGGAATTAATACCGTGTTCTTGCTAGACTTGTGCTATTATGTCCTGAAAAAACCCTTAACGACCAGTGGCATACAGGGTACATTGTGGTCATTAAGGGGATAGAAAATTAGCTTAGCCCTTACCACATACAGATTATGTAAAAGATATCTTCCAGACAGAAGTTGAGCATTCAAACATTTATAAGTGCAAAGGGTGTAGTTTATAACACCCATAAGGCCAAAAAGGTTCCAAGGAGGAGATACCAGATTAAATATCAGTCTAATGATAAAAAGTGCCGGTATCTTGATGTGCCTGTCTCTTTAATGATGTTACTGGTCTTCCTTGTCAGTCACCTCTTCTGCTGGAACCTGTCTGATTAATTATCTCCCACCTGATCTCTGATTCAGTTTCTATTTAGGAAATTCTCAGGCCTAGGCTCAATGCACCCGCTTAGTTTTCAGTTTACTCTGTGTCTGTTCCAGCATGCCGTTCCGGTGTATTAAAAGTCCTTCTGCTCCTGCCTGATTTCCTCTGTCTGTGTTCTACTGGCTGCAAATACCCTGCTGAATTTTATTTTGTATACTCCTTCTGTATTTATCCTGGACACCGCTACATTGTATATTCTAAACCCTGCAACATATGTCAGTTTCCAAGGAGTCATTATTGTGATCATCCAGTCATTTGCTACAAATAAATTCTATACCCTAACCCTGGAACATATCTCAGTTACCAGTTAAGTATTTCTGTATTTATCCAGTCATCTGCTACAAAATAATTGTACACTGGAACATAACTCAGCTATCAGACAAGTATTAATTTGATTATCCAGTCATCTGCTACAACTATATTGTACAGTATACCAAGACCCTGCAACATAACTCAGGCATGAGACAATTATTACTGTAATGATCTAGTCATATTCTACAACTTTACTTCTTCCCCTAGCCTGCAACATATATCAGTTACCAGATTTATATTACTGTGATTACCCAGTCATCTACTACTGCTGTATTGGATACTCTGAACCCTGCAACATATTTAAGTTTTCCAAGGAAACTTTTACTGTGACACCAGGAAAGAAAATATTTTAAGGCCTTTTGATAAAACTTCCTAGTCAAAGGATTCCTACCTTGAAGAAGAGTTTAAATGGCTGAATTGGAAAAACCTCACAAACAGGCATTGAAATACATGCATCCAGGTTTGAATAAAATCTCCTGAAAAGGAGGAGACAAAATCTGCCTTTACAAACCATATTCGACTACCAAGATTTTAACTACCAGGCTCTTCTAGTTAAACTAGCTGCATTTTGGCATTGATGACGATTATTTCCACAACAGCATCACAAAAGAAAGTATTGGCAACTTTAATCATCTTCGGGCTATCCTGAATTTTATCCAGAAAAATCTTCTGAGGCTCTCTTATAAAGAGTCACACTATAAAGTTTTAGCATCTGCTACTCTAACACCACAAACACTGGTCTGAAGAAAAAAAACAGCCTTATGTAAAGCTTTTCTATGATAAGCTATTAATGTCCAATCCATTGTCAGAACAAGTGTGATCACAGACTCAAGAGTTGATGCCTGTTTGTGAGCAAAAGGATCTCTGTGACATCACAGGCTCCATGGTAACTCACCACCCCTAACCACATACAATGAGGCAGAGGTGAACTGTCACTTTAGAAGTTACCTCTTAGCAAATATGAACCAAGTCTTATAAATCTGTCCTTGAATGAAGTGTTGTATTCTAATGGAATAGTAGTATACTTAGCTAAAGTATAGAAAACATATAGGTAAAATCCCTTTAAAAGGTGTGTGTGTGTATCCTGCTTTTGTTTGCAAACTCAGTGATGTCCCCTCTAGAGACTATATGAAAAGCTGTTGCTAATTAGAGACAAATGAATTTCAGCACTATTTAATGAATCATTGTGTACCATGTATAGGGTTATGATTATGATTGCTGAGCTCTCACTCCAGCCTCTCTGGGACAGTGTTAAAGGGACAGTCTAGTCAAAATACAACTTTTGTGATTCAGATAGGGCATGCAATTTTTTTTTATATTAATTTTTATTATATATTTCAACATGTTTATACAGATACATTTGATTTCAAAAAGAGTAAGTAAAGAAAATTAGGCCAACAATTGACAATTCAAGTATTCCTACATGTGAGCAAAAGAGAAGGTAAAACAAACAAGAACGAACATAAAACCCTCTAATATTTTTCTAAGCTTTTTCTGGCCTCTAATAACCTGGTAACAAAAAAATTTTCCTGTTGAAATATTTTTATTTGTGAATTTTTTAACTACTTATGTTATCTCAATTCCTTACAAAGAAAAAAAGAAAAAAACCTAGCACCTCAAAACAAAACAGCACAAAAAAAAAAAAAAAAAGGGGGGGGGGATTTTTCTTCAGTCCTCCCTCCCCCCCTCCCCCATCCACTCCCCTGAGTCCAATCCATTCACCATAGCCCCAATAGAACCAGCTCTGTGTTTTGAAAGGGAAATATAATATAGTCTGTTTCTGTGACCGGGAGGGATTTAATAAATGGTGCCCATTTACCAAAGAATTTTCTGATGTCAATTTCATTGTTGATATTCGTATCACGTTGCTCTAAAATGCATTGTTTTTTAAGGTAATTTTTTATTTCTACCACCGAAGGTAATTCTTTCGTTTTCCATTTTTTAAATATTAGATATCTAGCTGCTAAAATGGAAACACTTATTATCTTTTCATTCAGATGTTGTTCTGCCTGATTGTCACAGCAAAAAATGATTAAACTTGCTGACAACTCAAAGGGAGAAATCTTAAGAGAGGTATTAATCCAAAATTCAAGTTTACGCCAGAATTGTCTAATCAGGGGGCATTTAAACATCATATGCATGATGTCGGCAGCGGCCAGAGAACATTTCGGACAATTATGAAAATTCGGGATCTGAAGCTTATGCCCTTTTTCTGGTGTGTAATGAAATTTATGTAACAGTTTAAGATGCGCTTCTCTCCATGAGAGAGTGGCTTGAGCCACTTTGTGAATGGATTTTTGGATAAATTTACAATCAATATGCTCTAGTGCCGTAATTGCTCTCCAGTCTTGAGCAATTTTCTCTAATGTGTGTTTCCCTTCTTCAGCTCCTAAGAGATAGTAGCAATAAGAAATGGACATGCGGCCCTTCTTAACTAATGTAAGCCAGTCCTCTAGGTCACCCAGCTGCCAGTTCCACTCCCCCTCCCTCAGTAACCAAGATACATAATGCCTTACTTGCAGAAAAGCATAAAACTCCTTGTTAGAGAGATTAAAACTATTTTTAATTTCTTCAAATGTTCTGAGACACTTGTTCTCTTCATCGATAAATTGTGTTATCGTTTTCAGTCCCACTGAATACCACTTTTTGAAGATAGCTGAGTCTAGACCGGCTTGAAATAATGGATTGCCTCTTAGGGGGAGATATTTGGAAACCTTGCAGTTAAAAGAGAGAAGCTTCCCTATCTTCCACCATGCCTTTAATGGATTAAAAATCGCTTTTATTTTCTTGATTCTAAGTGGCATGTCCTTTGGAGAGCAATGTAATAGTGCGCCAGGTAAGTATGGATCGCAGATACTCTCTTCCAATGCATTGTTTAAAACATAATTATTGCCGGAGATCCAATCTGCCGCAATACGTGCTAAAAAAGAAAGATTATAAAGCCACAAATTAGGTAATGCGAATCCTGCAAATATCTTGGCTTATGTCAGTTTATTCAGGGCTATCCTAGGTTTTCTCTTTTGCCATATGAAGCTTCTAAGCCAGCTATTTAGGCTTTGAATGTCCCTATCCAATAACATTATTGCCGTATTCTGTAGTATATACAACAATTTAGGAAGAAGGACCATTTTGAACAGAGCTATTCGTCCTGATATGGAGAGGGGTAGGTTTTCCCAAGTCTTCAATTTATCTTTAAATGTTGTAAGAATTGGAGGGATGTTGAGATTGTATAAGTCAAGTGAATTCGTAGGTATTACTATACCTAAATACTTAAATGAATCCTTGACTATTCTAAAGGGGCTGTTCAAAAAAGAATCTTTGTTCTTTCGAAGCCAATAGATCTCTGATTTGTTTACGTTTGTTTTATACCCAGAAAATAACCCAAATTGATTAATAATTTGTAAGAGCTTGGGTATATTAACTAGAGTATTTGACAGATAAACAAGAATGTCATCCGCGTATAAAGCTAATTTCATCTCCTGTCTACCTATCCTGACACCGTCCAACTGTGACCTGATCTTAATAGCCAGTGACTCAACAAACAAGTTAAAAAAGAGGGAAGAAAGGGAACAGCCCTGCCTAGTTCCTCTATTAAGCACAATTTGTGAAGAAACAATGTTATTAACAATTATACTGGTAGAGGGAAGAGTATACAAGTTTAAAATAAATTTAAGAAAGTTACCTTTGAACCCAAATTGACCTAGCGAAGTGAAGAGATGATCGTGCTGTATTGAATCAAAAGCCTTTTCCGCGTCAATAGCCACAATAGCTAAGTCTGGGGTATGTTCCCCTTCCTCCCTCTCCTCCCTTTCAACATTAAAAAAATATTCTGTTACCACTAAGACTTCTCTAATTTTGGCTGAATAATTCCATGAATTTAGGAAGCCTGCTTGATCTTTATGTATAATATTTGGTAATATCATTTGCAATCTTTTGGCCAAAATAGACATAAAGACCTTGTAGTCCACATTTAGTAGAGCTATTGGTCTATATGACTCCCTTTGTGCTGGATCTTTTCCACCTTTAAGAATAAGAGTTGTGTAAGATGCTGAGAAGGCTTTCGGTACCGGTTCCCCTTGGGTGTACATAGCGTTGTATACCTTGTTAAGATGGGGCACAATCTCTAACAACAGCATCGTATAAAATTCACTTGGTAAACCATCCGGCCCAGCGGCCTTATTAGTAGCAAGTTCAGAGATCGCTTTCTCTATTTCCTTCACCTCTATCGGGGTTTCCATTACTTCTGCCGATACTTTGGGACAGCTAATTTTGCTCCAAAAATCCTTTTGCCTGAGATAGATCAGATTTTCTCGGGGAATATACCTCTTGATAATATTTAGCCATTTCTTTATGTATATCTGTACTTTCTGTATGAAGCTTCCCATCTATAAGAAGTTTTTCAATAAATAATGACTTTCTGTCGTTCCTAACCAGGTTTGTAAGTAATTTGCCAGATTTGTTTCCATATCTATATAGTTTGGCTTTTAATTTTAGATCTGACTGGGTTTCTTTGTATATTGCAAATGTGTCTTTATCGTTTTGGGCCCTAATATAGCTTGCCCAATTGATCGGGTTTTTGGTCAGAGGTAAACGATTGTATGAGTTGATCACAGCGTTATTTAGTTCTTTTTCTCTAAATCTTAGCTTTTTGCTAATCATTGCACTATAGGAAATGATTTCGCCTCTTATAACTGCTTTGGCTGCTTCCCAGAAAATTAAAGGACGTTCCCAGTATTCCCTATCATGTTGAACAAATTCCTCAAATTTTGTCCTCAGATATACTTTAAATTTTATATCTGATGCTAAGAAGGAGAGAAAGTGAAACCGCATGGAGCCCGACCCATAGACTGCTAGTTGAAAATTCAGAGAGATTGGTCCATGATCAGAGAGGAAAACAGGTAAAATATTTGCTCTTACTTTAGCTGTGCACAACCTTTCATCGATTAAAAAAAGATCAATTCTTGACAGAGTCTTATGTGCCTTAGATAAGCATGTAAAATCCCGAACATCAGGATTCTGAATCCTTCATATCTCTCTAATATTCAAGTTTTGTTTAATTTTTGCCAATAATTTGGATTCTAGATTATCTTTTTTATTCTTTTTTTGTTCCCTGTTTTCCCTCAATCTGTCCAGAGGACAGTGAGGGGCCATATTGAGGTCTCCTCCGAGGATTAAATATCCTTCCCTAAAGGAAAGAATTTTGGCCTGTAGATGGTTCCAAAATTCGAGGTCTATAATATTGGGTGCATATATATTACAAAGTGAAAAAGCAACCTTATCAATTTTAATTTTTAAAAATATATATCTCCCCTCAGGGTCTGTCAAGACCTGTAAAATTTCTTCTTTTAACCTTTTTCCCACTAATATGGCTACCCCCCTTTTCCTGCCGGTACCTGGTGAGGCATAAACTTCTTTTACCCATCCTTGTCTAAGCTTCAAAGTTTCCACCTGGGTTAGGTGGGTCTCCTGTAAGAAGACAATATCAGAATTAAGCCACCTTGCGTGGGTTGAAATCGCTTTTCTTTTGATGGGAGTTGAAATACCCCCCACATTCCAGGAGATTAATTTAAAGTTGGCAACTGGACTAGTCATTCACCTGAGATGGGGGGGAGACCTAGACGGGGAGTGGGAGGGGAGAGAGGGAGAAAAGGGAGAGAAGAAAAAAAAAAAAAATGAACAGAACTAATTCTATCCATTCTAACCAGCTCTTAGATCTATAATTGTGATCCTTATCCATACATTTTTATTTTTCCTGAATGTCTAATTGATGCAATAATTTTTCTGCCTCTTGTGGGTTGTCAAAGAAATGAATCTCACCTTTCACATAGATTTTTAATTTAGAAGGGTAGATTATTAAGGCCTGATAGCCTTGTTGTATAAATTTTGAACAAATTGGGGCCAAGTTTCTTCTTTTAGTAGATGTTTTGACTAAGTAGTCTTGAAATATTAAGATTTTATTTTCCTTATACATAGTTGGCTGATTTTTGCGAAAATGTTGTAGTATCGTGACCTTATTTTGAAAGTTAAGTAACTTCGCTATTATCGGTCTAGGTCTATTATCTTCCTGTCTGTTTGCTAATCGTCTCCCCAATCTATGTATCCTCTCTACTACTATCTGTGGGTAATTAGGAGGAATCTTGAGCAGCTGTACTAATATTTCAGGAATAAATGTGTTTAATTCTTCAGTTTGCCCCCCCCTCTGGAACCCCTATGATGCGAATATTATTGTGCCTAGAGCGGTTTTCCAGGTCCTCAATTTTATTTTGCAGTTTAGTAATAAGTGCATTGTTGGTTTCAAGATTGGACCCTTGCGCTGAAGTAAGATCTTCCAGATCAGATACCCTCTGTTCAGCCTCTTCTAGCCTGTTAGAGAATAACTTTATCTCGTGTCTGAGTAAATTGATATCTTGCTTGATCTCAGATCTTAGTGCATCAAACTTAGGAGTTAATGCCTCAGAGATACTAGACACCAGGGCCTGTACATTGGTTAATTCATTTATAGGCAAGATAGAGGCTGCAGGTATAGATACTTCCGAGGGAACTTCAGGAGCAACCTTTGTCCTCCTTTCTCTCTGTTTAGCTGCCATGACTGGTGAAGGAGTCCGAGAATGGGAGTGAAAGAATGTATCCATGTGCTGTGCAATTCGTGAATAAATCAATTTCGTGGACACTTACACCGTGTGCTATATTATGCAATCTTAACAATAAACGTGAAAGAGGGAGAGAGAAAAAGGGAGGGAAAAAAAAAAGGGGGAGGGAAAGGGGAAAGTGATAGGGGACCCCGTACCCAATCAAGTGCTAGTGACGTGACCCTGGGGTAAAAAAATTAAGCCCAGGGAGATTCTGTGAGTAATTTCTTCAGAGGAAAAAAAAGTGAAACAAACAGATGAGAGGAAAAAAAAAAAATTTTGCTTAAAGAATGAAAAAAAAGTGAATGGGAGTCACTTGACCAGCCAAGGTGTTGCATATGACAAGAAGAAAGTAGTTATTGGCAATGGCTAAGGCGCTTCAAAAATCAGCCAGCCTTTAGGCTTCAGTATTATGCTGATATTGAGCTATGTATGTTCAATATCAGGATAAAGGAGGGCTCAGTCAGACAATACTAGAGTTAAAGGGGGGGGGGGGAGAGTTCCTGAGTTTCAGTCCCTCTTACCCCTCTCCTTTCAACAAATGTGAAAAATTACTCCCTTTAGTCTAAGGAAATAATGTGACCTTCTAAAGGCCCAAAAATTGATTTTATTATTTTCCCTCTTAGGCAGGATAAATATTTGAGGCTTCTGAGGTCTTCCACTACTACCAGATTGGTCTGTCTGCGACCCTTCTTCTCCTGTAGTGTGGTTGAAAAAAAAAAATATAGTGTGAGGCCTTTAAACCTAATAGGTACGAGAATGAAATACTATAAAGCCTTTAATCCCAGCACAATGCGACGTGTTATAGGCCCAACTCTGAGGGACCCACAATAATGTATTAAACCATTTATTAAATCAACTCCTTTAGATGCTATATACCTGCAGATTCATAAGCGAAGATAGTTTGTTATACTATAATCCTTTCTATGAGCCGGCCACGACTTATAATAAAACATTCAAAACTTGTTAACCATAATCTCTTATGTCGTCATAGATGTATGCTTTGTGTCAGTTATATGTTTTTCTCATATATTGTTATTAAGAGATAGATACATACTTAAGCAGTAGCAGTCTCTCTAATCAACCCCTAACGTAATTATCAAGGTTCTATCTGCTATAGTAAGAAGCTTAACCTAACAACAAAAAATGTTATATCATATGGGTCTCATGCCTGATCGAAATTGCTATCTTAGCTCAGCTAACAGTCAGGCAACAGCGACTCATATATAGCAACAATGCATTTTTATAATTTTTGAAAAGCTGTTAAACTTATTCAACAAATTTAACCAGAAGGCCTATGCCGTAACAATATCTGTAATCAGCCCTTGACCTATATTACCCAGATTCTATGTGCTTCTAGAATACAATTAGCCTAGCGGCAAGAAAATCTCATGTAATTAGATTCCCCAATATTAAATCTTCATGAGGGGGGGAGACATTTTATCTAGAAAAAATTCTAAGAGTATCCCTGAGAGGGGATAGAAGGGGGGGGGGGAGGGACAAAATAAACAAAACAAGGTTATAGAAATTCTCTTTCAGATTGTTGACAACAAAAATAAACATTAATATCAAAAAGACCTTGAAGCCTATAGGGGGCAGCACTAGAATGGTTTATTTAAACCAGGGCCAGAGGCATCTGTCTTCTGTGGAAGGGTAGATTCCTCAGTATAGAGGTAAATACTCTTGTGACCTATTATTTAACAATAGGAAGGTGGTTTTAAATAACACTTCCACACCAGGTTCACTCCCTCTCCTACTACCCTGGGGGAGAGAGACAGGTTGCTTAACCCTAAGGGAAGAGGGGTAACATTGAAAACAATTATCTAAGAAAGAAGAAGAGTTATGATTATAAACAGTGCAGTGTTATTACGCTGTCAGTAGTTGCAGCAGGTTAACCCCTTGCAGTATAGAGAAGAATAATTTTGGTACTGTAGTATAACGTAAGTTATAAGATTTTAACCCCCAATTAGAGCAGGGGTAATGTCCATATATTTCTTTAGTTTCCTTCTTTCTTTCCCTCTTCCCACCTTCCTTCCCTCCTCTCTTCTTTTATTTTGTTAGGCACCCAGGAAAGAAAAAAAAGAAAAGAAAAAAAAAGGCTTGACATAGAATAGTTTGAGAGGGGAATGATGGCTCATATAGTTAAAGAAGAACAAAGTAATTTTCCTCTAGTCCACCTGTCTTCTACAAAGTGTAGGAAGGGTTTTATTGTGCAGGTTCTTAACTTTGAAATTTCGGATAGGTGCAGTTATTTGTTAGTTAACCTTTATAGGCAAGAATAGAGACCGTATAGACCTTTTGCCAAACAATAAAGAAAACACAGCATCAGCAACTAGTAAAGCGAGGGCAGCTCTGCGTTAACTTAAGCAATGTGGCCAAAAAAAAAAAAAAAGTCTTTTCAATTTCTTAGAGTCTTTTATATAGGGAAAATAACAAAGAATGAAGCAAGCAGTTACTTCCTATTCAGTAGCCCGTACATTTGAAAGCCAAGGTATGGTGCATTGTGCCGTTTATTATCCACAGGGTGTTTATTTAACATATTAGTCCAAGTGACTTGCAGCTGTTTAACCCCTTCTGTTACCAACTAAGGCTTTTCTTCTCCTCCCCTCCTTCCCTCTTTTATCACAGCATTAAATCTAGTGCTTCATTTAGATAAGGAAAAAAACATAGTTAAACCAGCCAGTCAATATGCCTTGATTCCAATTCTCTCCTCTTCTCTGTTCCCTTATATGTTTTTAGGGCTTCCCCCTTTACATCAATGCCTCCTGAGAAATAGTGCATCCAGAAGCACCTCTTTATGGCACTCACCCACTTGGATATGGTGTTTTCCAGACACTCTGTGGACCTGTACCTCAGACTTTAGCGAACCTGCCTCCTCCCTCGCAGCACCGGTGGGGGAGGAGGACTCCAGCTGTTGGTTATCCGCTCAAAATTATCCGGCTGCGAAACCGGGGCCCATCCGCCCCTCCAGCCACAGGGACCAGTACCACCTCAATCGCACCTCCTCCCATGCAGCACCGGTGGGGGAGGAGGAAATCGATCATGCGGCCCCACTCAAGGCCACCAGGGAAACGAGAGCAGGGGAACAAAGATCCACTTCACTCCTAAGAGCCGACGCTACTCCCTGCAGCCGCCGGGTGGGTGAGTGAAAAAAAGTCAGCAGGTTCCGGGAACAGAAGCAGCAGAAGGGAGGCAGGCTTTCTCAATATGTTGCAGCGCACCTTTATTTCTTTGCTTCCTCACATATATGGTCGGAGAGGAAGAGAGGGGAGGGTAGTTAGGAAAGGACTTGTGTAGCTGTAGCTGTATACCTGTCCATCTTTAAGTTCTTGTTGTTAGATGGAATGGAAGTCTATTCAGGGTTAGGGGAACTCATTACATTGGGATGAAGTTCCACTGTCCTATGCTCCGGTGCGGTAAATCTTGCTAGTCCAGTCAGCAGCTCTAATTTCTCAGGGCCGGGTGCATAAATTCATCACCAAACGCTGTGGGACTGGAGCACACTCAGCTACCTGTGCTAAGCTCCTCCTCCAGAACCAGGGCATGCAATTTTAAACAACTTTACTTTTTTCATCAAATTTGCTTTGTTTTTGTGGTAGTATTTTTGAAAAGCTAAACCTAGGTAGGCTCAAACTGATTTCAAACTCAGAGCATTTTGAAAGTTTTTCACAGTTAGACAGCACTAGTTCATGAGTGTCATATAGATAACATTGTGCTCACTCCTGTGGAGTTATTTAGGAGTCTGCATTGATTGGCTAAACTGCATGCCTGTCAAAAGCACTGAGATAAAAAGACAGTCTGCAGAGACTTAGATACAAGGTAATCACAGAGGTAAAACATATATAAACATAACTGTGTTAGTTATGCAAAACTGGGGAATGGGTAATAAAGGGATTATCTAAACAATAAAAATCCAGGTGTAGACTGTCCCTGATACATTTTTGATACATTACAGCCAGTGGAAAAAAATAACAATGACAAAGTATCAGGCACATAATTAAACATTTTGGGCCAGATTACAAGTGGAGCGCTAAATATTACTTGCAAGCAAGTGATATTAGCGCTCCACTAAGTAATACCAGCACACGATAATGTGCGCTGGTATTACAAGTTAAACGCAATGCAAGCTCGAGTTCACATTGCTAGGAAGCATTGCACTCACAAGTGCGCACTTCATTAGGCTCCTATGGGAGCCTTGTTCTGATGCCATCACAGACGGCATAAGAACATTGCACAGTGAAGGGTTTGAATAGCGCAGCGATATATACATATATATATTTATGTGTTAATATGTGTGTATACTCGTATTAACACATACATATTTTTGTATATAAGCATATCTATACTATAATCGTGTTTATAATGCGTCCGTCGCCAGTTGCACATGCATCCTCAAAGGAATGTTGGCTGCACGAGGTATTAAAAAAAAAAATAACCACCCACACAAAATATTAACAAAGAAAAGTAACCGTCCCCAAGAAAAAATAAACATAATCGCCCGTACTAAGTATTAACAAAAAAAAACTAACCCTTAAATGATTACTAAGTTTTGCTTTGTACCTTAAAAACAGCTCACATATTTTCAATCACATTTCTGCAACAAATTCAATCTACCTTATGATATCTAGAAGCGAAGCTCCATTTCTTTATAAAATACATTTTGATATTGCCCGCATGACATCACTTCATCCAGCCCGTAGACGGCATCACACAATGACCAATCCGATGTCTAGTTTTTGCATGTAATTAGAATAAGATTACCAAAAACTACGCATGCGCAATTTGATTGGTCTATTTGCGCCTGCGCAGAATGCAGCACAGATGCCGACTTTACCCACACTGGATTTCCTATAACGCATGCGCATTTTAATTTCTAATTGGTTAGACGTATTTGATGACATTTACCTATATCGCGCATGCGCATCGAGCAGAACAGTCGCCATCTTCCAACTGGGGTTGGCTGTGCAGATTGGAAAGCGGTAACGGAGTGAAAGGTAATAGATTTGGAAAAATTTAAATTTTCAAAGACAGTTCGCTTAGAAACGGTACGTTTTGGAAACGTGATGGGCATTGTAAATGTCTTTATTTCCATTATATTTTAGATCTATGATGGATATTTTTGTGACTACAGTGACCCTTACATCGCCAACCCCCCACAATGCCAACTAAATAAATTACAATATTAACCCCTAAACGCTACAACACCAAATACCTATTTATACTATTAACCCCTAAACCGCCAAACCCCTAAAACGCAAATAATGTATCTAATCACTAAGCCCCTTAACCTAACATCCCCTAAATTAAGTCTAATTATATAAAATAAAAAAATATTAGAAAAAAATTGAACATTACAATAACACAAAAAAATATAATTGCAAAAATAAAAACATCTAAAATTACAGAAAAAAATAAACGTAATTATCAAAAATAAAATAAAAAACATCCACCCGCCCAAAAAAAAAAACCTTAATCTAAAACTAAAATACAAATTGCCCTTAAGTCTAAAAAAACCTAAGCTACCCATTGCCCCTAAAGGGGCATTTGTATGGGCATTGCCCTTAAAAGGGCAATCAGCTCTTTTGCGCCCATAGAAAATAAAAAAGCCCTAATCTAAAATAAAAAAAACACCCCAAAATGTATTTAAAAAAGAACCGCGGAGCAGAGGTGGCCGAGGAGTAGAGGTCATCGCGGAGCAGGAACGGCGGCCGTGCAGACATCCATCATGGAATATTCTCTTCGTATGATCTCTGCCGTACACTGAATATTGAATTAAAGGTACCCCATTTATATTGGGGGAATTTGAATTCCTATTGCTGAAATTTTGAAATCAGCCAATAGGATGAGAGCTACTAAAAATCCTATTGGCTGATTTCAACAGCCAAATGGATTTCAGTAGCTCTCATCCTATTGGCTGATTTCAAAATTTCAGCCACTGGGAATTCAACCAATTACAACATTGTAGCCTTGTTATACAATGTTACAAAACACTGCTACCATAGAGTACTTAAGATATGTGCACACTCTTCCTAGTTTTACTCTTCAATAAAATATACTAAGAGAACAAATCAAATTTGATAACAGGACTAAATTGGAAACTTGTTTAAAATTGCATGCTCAATACGAATCATGAAAGTTTAATTTAGATTTTACTGTCCCTTTAATGTGGAAATCAGTGTATGGCTCAGCACACTTCCCAATAATTTGGGCAGCAACCAATCCTTCCTAGAATCCTCCCTAGAACTTTTTTCAGAAACTACCTTTTCTTTCATGTAATTGGCAAAAGTCTATGAGCTAGTGACATATGGGATATACAGTCCTACCAGGAGGGGCAAAGTTTCCCAAACCTCAAAATGCCTATAAATACACCCCTCACCAAACCCATAATTCAGTTTTACAGACTTTACCTCCTATGGAGGTGGTGAAGTAAGTTTGAGCTAAGATTTCTACATTGATATGCGCTACTCAGGTTTTTGAAGCCCACTTCCTCTCAGAGTACAGTGAATGTCAGAGGGATGTGAAGGGACTATCACCTATTGAATGCAATGGTTTTCCTTATGGGGGATTTATTTAATAGGTTCTCTGTTATCGGTCATAGAGATTCATCTCCTACCTCCCTTTTCAGATAGACAATATACTCTTATATTCTATTAACTCTACTGATAACCGTTTCAGTACTGGTTTGGCTATCTGCTATATGTGGATGGGTTTCTTTTGGTAAGTATGTTTTCATTACTTAAGACACTCTCAGCTATGGTTTGGCACTTTATGTATTTATATAAAGCTCTAAATATATGTATTGTACTTATATTTGCCATGATTCAGGTTTTCAGTATATTTCTTTTTGCAGACTGTCAGTTTCATATCTGGGAAATGCTTTTTTAGGAAAAAATTTCTTACCTGGGGTATAGTCTCTTTTTCAAATTGACTGTCTTTTAAATTCGTGGGCAGAATTAGGCTTGCGAGAGCGCGGAATGCCGTTTATTGAGTCATCCTTGGCGCAAGATTTTTTGGTGCAAAGCTACGTTCGTTGACGCAAATTCATCATTTCCGCCGTCTTAGTTGACGCCGAGTCCTTCACAAGGTTGCGTCATCTATGACGCAAGTATGTCGTTTCCGGACATTTTTGGCGCCAAAAAATATTTTTCTATTTGTTGTGCGTCATACTTGGCGCTAAATATTTTCATTATTTAAGACCCCATTTCTATTTGCCTCTTGCCTTTTTTCTATGTCAGAGGGCTATGCTGTTTGCATTTTTTCCCATTCCTGAAACTGCCATATAAGGAAATTGATCATTGCTTTATATGCTGTTTTTTTCTCTTACATTTGCAAGATGTCTCAATTTGATCCTGTCTCAGAAATCACTGTTGGAACCCTTCGGCTGATAACAGTTCTAACAAAGATAAGTGCATTTGTTGTAAACTTGTGGAGGTTATACCTCCAGCTGTGGTTTGTAATAGTTGTCATGATAAACTTTTACATGCAGAGAATGTATCCATCAGTAGTAGTTCATTACCTGTTGCTGTTCCCTCAACATCTAATGCACAAGATATACCTGTAAATTTAAAAGAATTTATTTCTGATTCTATTCAGAAGGCTTTGTCTGCCATTCCGCCTTCTAATAAACATAAAAGGTCTTTTAAAACTTCTCATAAGGTTGATGGAATTTCAAATAACCGGCAACATACTGAATTATCCTTCTCTGATGAAGATCTATCTGATTCAGAAGATCCTGCCTCAGATATTGACATTGACAAATCCTCTTATTTATTTAAAATGGGGTATATTTGTTCTTTGTTAAAAGAAGTGTTGATTACATTCGATATGGAGGAAACTAGTCCTCTTGATATTAAAACTAGTAAACATTTAAATTCTGTTTATAAACCTCCTGTGGTTATTCCAGAGGTTTTTCCAGTTCCTGATGTTATTTCTGATATTATTTCTAAAGAATGGAACAGGCCTGGTACTTTTATTCCTTCCTCAAGGTTTAAAAAATTGTATCCTTTGCCAGCAGTTAGATTGGAGTTTTGGGAATAGATCCCCAAAGTTGATGGGGCTATCTCTACTCTTGGTAAACGTACTACTATTCCTACGGCAGATAGTACTTCTTTTAAAGATCCTTTAGATAGGAAACTTGAATCTTATCTAAGGAAAGCTTATTTATATTCAGGTCATCTTCTTAGGCTTGCAATTTCTTTGGCTGCTGTTGCAGCTGCTTCAACTTTTTGGTTGGAAACTTTAGCACAACAAGTATCAGATCATGATTTGTCTAGCATTGTTAAATTGATTCAACATGCTAATAATTTCAATAGTGATGCCATTTTTGATATTCTCAAAATTGATGTTAAATCTATGTCTTTAGCTATTTTAGCTAGAAGAGCTTTGTGGCTCAAATCTTGGAATGCTGTTATAACTTCTAAGTCCAGATTTCTATCTCTTTCTTTCCAAGGTAATAAATTATTTGGTTCTCAGTTGGATTCAATAATTTCAACTGTCACTGGGGAGAAGGGAGTTTTTTTGCCTCAGGATAAAAGACCTTAGGGTAAATCTAAAGCTTCTAATCGTTTTCGTTCCTTTCGACAAAATAAGGAACAGAAACCTAGTCCTTCCCCCAAGGAATCTGTTTCCAATTGGAAGCCTTCTTCAAATTGGAATAAATCCAAGCCATTTAAGAGATCAAAGCCAGCCCCCAAGACTGCATGAAGGTGCGGCCCTCATTCCAGCTCAGCTGGTAGGGGTCAGATTAAGATGTTTGGATCAATTCGGTATTGTCTCTCAGGGGTACAGAATAGGATTCAGAGTAAGACTGCCTGTTACAAAGGTAACCTTTTTAGGTTTCCAGATAGATTCAGTGCCCATGACTTTGTCTCTAACAGACAAGAGACATTTGAAATTGGTTGCAGCCTGTCAGACCCTTCAGTCTCAGTCATTCCCTTCAGTAGCTATGTGAATGGAAGTTTTAGGTCTCATGACTGCAGCATCGGATGCAATCCCCTTTGCTCATTTTCATATGAGACCTCTCCAGTTTTGTATGCTGAACCAGTGGTGCAGGGATTATACAAGGATATCACAATTGATATCCTTAAATCCCAATGTTCGACTTTCTCTGACTTGGTGGTTAGATCACCATCATATAATTCTAGGGGCCTCTTTCGTTTGTCCAACCTGGACTGTGATCACAACAGATTCAAGTCTTTCAGGTTGGGGAGTTGTTTGGGGATCTCTGACAGCACAAGGGGTTTGGAAATCTCAAGAGGTGATATTACCAATCAATATTTTGGAACTCCATGCAATTCTCAGGGCTCTTCAGTTTTGGCCTCTGTTGAAGAGAGAACCATTCATTTGTTTTCAGACAGACAATATCACAACTGTGGCATATGTCAATCATCATTGTGGGACACGTAGTCCTCAAGCTATGAAAGAAGTATCTCGGATACTTGTTTGGGCAGAATCCAGCTCCTGTCTAATTTCTGTGGTTCATATCCCAGGTATAGACAATTGGGAAGTGGATTACCTCAGTCGTAAGACTTTACATCTGGGAGAATGGCATATCATCTAAACAAGAAACTTCCCAGGTACCTGTCCAGGTCCAGGGATCCTCAGGCGGAAGCAGTGGATGCATTGAAACTTCCTTGGTGTTATCAACCTACTTATATTTTCCTGCCTCTAGTTCTTCTTCCAAGAGTGATTTCCAAAATCATCAAGGAGCAATTGTTTGTGCTGCTGGTGGCTCCAGCATGGCCTCACAGGTTTTGGTATGTGGATCTTGTTCAGATATCCAGTTGCCAACCTTGGCCACTTCCATTAAGGCCAGACCTTCTATCTCAAAGTCCATTTTTCTATCAGGATCTCAAATAATTAAATTTGAAGGTATGGAAATTGAACGCTTAGTGCTTAGTGATAGAGGTTTCTCTGACTCAGTGATTAATACTATGTTGCAGGCTCGTAAATCTGTTTCTAGAAAGATTTATTATCGAGTTTGGAAGACTTACTCTTCATGGTGTTCTTCTCATAAATTCTCTTGGCATTCTTTTAGAATTCCTAGAATTTTACAGTTTCTTCAGGATGGTTTGGATAAAGGTTTGTCTGCAAGTTCCTTGTAAGGACAAATCTCTGCTCTTTCTGTTTTATTTCACAGAAATATTCATTGTTTTGTGCAGGCTTTGGTTCGTATCAAGCCTGTCATTAAATCAATCTCTCCTCCTTGGAGTCTTAATTTAGTTTTGAAGGCTTTACAGGCTCCTCCATTTGAGCCTATGCATTCTTTGGACATTAAACTACTTTCTTGGAAAGTGTTGTTTCTTTTGGCCATCTCTTCTGCTAGAAGAGTTTCTGAATTATCCGCTCTCTCTTGTGAATCTCCTTTTTCTGATTTTTCATCAGGATAAGGCAGATTTGCGGTCTTCATTTAAATTCTTACCTAAGGTTGTAAATTCTAACAACATTAATAGAGAAATTGTTGCTCCTTTCTTGTGTCCTAATCCTAAGAATTCTTTAGAGAGATCCTTACATTCTTTGGATGTGGTAAGAGCTTTGAAATATTATGTTGAAGCTACTAAAGATTTCAGGAAGACTTCTAGTCTATTTGCTATCTTTTCTGGTTCTAGGAAAGGTCAGAAGGCTTCTGCTGTTTCCTTGGCTTCGTGGTTAAAGCTTTTGATTCATCAAGCTTATTTGGAGTCGGGTCAAGCCCCGCCTCAGAGAATCACAGCTCATTCTGCTAGATCAGTCTCCACTTCATGGGCTTTTAAGAATGAAGCTTCAGTTGATCAGATTTGCAAAGCAGCAACTTGTTCTTCTTTGCATACATTTACTAAATTCTACCGTTTTGATGTATTTGCTTCCTCAGAAGCAGTTTTTGGTAGAAAAGTTCTTCAGGCAGCTGTTTCAGTTTTATTTTTCTGTTTTTGATTTATGTTTTTCCTCACATTTATAAGAATTAACTTATATTTTGGGTTGTGGATTAATTTTTCAGCAGAAAATGGCTGTTTTTTTCTTTTTATCCCTCCCTCTCTAGTGACTCTTGCGTGGAGTTTCACATCTTGGGTATTGCTATCCCATACATAACTAACTCATGGACTCTTGCAGATTACATAAAAGAAAACTTAATTTATGTAAGAACTTACCTGAAAAATTCATTTCTTTCATATTGGCAAGAGTCCATGATGCCCACCCCTTTTTTATGGTGGTTATGATTTTTTTGTATAAAGCACAATTATTTCCAAATTCCTTTGTTGATGCTTTTTACTCCTTTCTTTATAACCCCACTACTTGGCTATTCGTTAAACTGAATTGTGGGTGTGGTGAGGGGTGTATTTATAGGTATTTTGAGGTTTGGGAAACTTTGCCCCTCCTGGTAGGATTGTATATCCCATACATCACTAGCTCATGGACTCTTGCAGTGACGTGCAGTCACAGGAGGCAGGTGAGGCAGTGCCTCCCCTGGCCAATGTATGTAATAACAGCCTTTTTTATAAAAATATAAAATAAAAAAAATGTGATCTTTTTTTTCATATATATTTTTTTTTAATAAAAAAAGGCGACCCACCCCTCCACCAAAATCAGGACTTGTGTTTTTTTGTAAATAAACTTATATAAAAAACGTTATACGAATACATAATTCAATACATTCATATTGCGCAAGACAAGGCCAGCCAGCTGTCCTTGCATTGCGCAATATGAAATGTATTCACTCACTGTGGAAGTGTATGGGCCGCTGAGAGACTGCCACCAAGAGGAGAAAAGGTGCTAATGCAGTGCTCTCCAATGTGCCCCATACGCTCCCACTGGAGGCTTGACTGTGAAAGCCTCCGTCCGGACTCAGCCCTGGCTGTCACACTCTCAGCCAATCAGAATTCAGAAAGTCTGAACTCTGAATCTCTCTGCTGGCTGTTGCTGAGTGCCGGGCGCTGGGCGGGAAGGAAACAGAATCGAGGCACGCATCAGCGTGTCACGTGCGGTCATGTGTTCTCAGAGCACCTCAACTCAGAGACGGAGTGTCAGACGTGGTGGCGGGTGTCAGAGTGTCTAAGAAGTAAGTTATTGAACTGAACTCTGCACAGTGCACAGTGCTCTCATGCTCTGCACTGCAGCTGCTGCCAGTCTGCCACGAGTGTGTAGTGTCTCAGTCGGAGACGGATGCTGGTCGGTCAGTTGGTCACGGTGTCGGTGTGAGCCTGAGGCTCATTAAGGTCAGTGAGAGTGGCAGCGGCTAAGAGGGATGTGCAATTCATATCGCCCGACGCCCAGGACAAGCAGTACTGGGTGCGGGGCATGGCATGTATTTTTTTTTAACATTTAGCCCTGCTGCAGGCAAGCAGGCCGTTAAAGCTTTTTTTTTCTTAAGTAGACGTTATAGTTTCTTTCCCCCTTATTTTAGCAGACCGTTAGTTTTTTTATTTATTAATCTGACAGGTAATGTTTTTTTGCTCTCAGCTCCTCCCTTCTAGTCCGTGCAGCAGTGTTTGAGACTTCAGTGGAGTGGTAGACTTGTGATTTCCTGGCTGCGCAGCATACCATAACACTGTATAATTCACCGGACACTGCAAGTTCCCTTTCTCACCTCTGCTGCAGCAGCTCTGCCTCAAGTGAACGTATTGAAAATACATAAATATTTGTATGCTTTTTCTAAAAAAAAATTATTCAGCTAAACTTTGCTGCTGTTTCACTTTCACTTAATACCAATACAGAAAACGCTGGAAAACTTCAAAGTATAACAGCAGCAAAGTTCAGCTGAATAAAAATGTTTTAAGTAAAAATCATACAAATATTTATGTATTTTCAAAACGTACCCCCTTTAGCTCACATAATATCTAACAGCAGCGCAGGAGCACAATCAATGCCGATGAGATGGTTAGAGCCAGCTGATCTCAATATTATGACACTTGTTATAGAGACACATACAGTGAGAGTGTGAATGGCTCATACATAGATTTACCAGTTATGGTTCCCTATCTGGCCGTGACTTTAAAAAAAGCAGCTCCTTGTGCAGGACCCAGAGCGGTATAAACGGTCTACTTTGTAAACAAACAATACTAGCAGTTGTCACCTCCTCCTCCTGAGTGCTGCACAAGGAGCTACTTTTTTCAATAAAGTCACGGCCAGACAGGGAGCCCATGTTACAGCATGTAGGAGCGGTTCACACACTGACAGAAGAACTGCAATTATCTGGGCTGCAATCCGTTACAAGCAGAGCACTGGTAATATGATCTGCATTCCTCTGTGTGCCTCAGCATGATGACCTAACACTTAACCCCTTGTTGCTTGCTGTGTGAGCCTCAGTGAAGATTAATAGTTATTTAGGAGTGTGCCAAATGTTTAAAAGTGACAAAAAAAAAACACCAATGTAATATATTAAAAGATTGTAGGTGTGTGCATCTGTGTATTTTATATATATATATATATATATATATATATATATATATATATATATATACACACACATACAGATACACACACCTACAATCTTTTAATATATAGCATTGGTGTTTTTTTTGTGTCACTTTTAAACATATATATATATATATATATATATTCTCTCTCAAAAAGCATAATCTTTCAAAATGTAAAACTACCTTTTAGAATGTATTTCCCATGTAGCTTTTACTTAAATAATAAATCTAGAGAGATGTATATTAAAAAAAAAAAAATCCTGGACAGGGAGTCACAAATTAATAGAATATAGCAGAATATGCACATATTAAAAAAATAGTAATAATGGGCCTCCTTATCTTGCACACATCAATCTCTATCATATTTCTGGATTTCATTAATATGATGGTTTTAAAAAATGACCAGGATATTTGCATTTGTCTTGTGGATGTTTTGAGTAAGCATTCCATTGATCACTTTTTCCTTATGCACATTTACACTTTCACCTGTGTAGTTCAGTGTCTTTGTTCATTTACATGACTGAGTATATGTTTGTGTGTGTTAAAGGGACAGTCAAGTCCAAAAAAAACTGTCATGATTTAAATAGGGCATGCAATTTTAAACAACTTCCCAATTTACTTTTATCACCAATTTAGCTTTGTTCTCTTGGTATTCTTAGTTGAAAGCTAAACCTAGGAGGTTCAAATGCTAATTTCTTAGACCTTGAAGACTGCCTCTAATCTGAATACATTTTGACCACTAGAGGGCATTAGTTCACATGTTTCATATAGATAACATTGAGCTCATGCACGTAAAGTGACCTAGAAGTGAGCACTGATTGGCTAAACTGCATGTCTGTCAAAAGAACTGAAATAAGGGGGCCTCAGGACAGGAGTGAGACAGTGAGTGAATGGTTATTATTATTAAATCTATATTCACAATGCCCAACCCATGATTCTTCTATGAGATATCAGACATGGATCTACTTTTTTGTGTGTGACTGTTGCAATGTAATTTGAAGCATGTGTGAGAAATATCAGGGAATATAAATAGGATTAGGCAGTAGGCACCAAAGTATGTATTTTTCTTTTATTGAATCACTTTCATGCAAAAATACAAATTTTTACTTGAATTGACAGTGTCAATTCAAGTAAAAATTATTTTTGCATGAAAGTGATTCAATAAAAGAAAAATACATACTTTGGTGCCTACTGCCTAATCCTATTTATATTCCCTGATATTTCTTTTTTGTGTGTGACTGTTGCAATGTAATTTGAAGCATGTGTGAGAAATATCAGGGAATATAAATAGGATTAGGCAGTAGGCACCAAAGTATGTATTTTTCTTTTATTGAATCACTTTCATGCAAAAATACAAATTTTTACTTGAATTGACAGTGTCAATTCAAGTAAAAATTATTTTTGCATGAAAGTGATTCAATAAAAGAAAAATACATACTTTGGTGCCTACTGCCTAATCCTATTTATATTCCCTGATATTTCTCACACATGCTTCAAATTACATTGCAACAGTCACACACAAAAAAGTAGATCCATGTCTGATATCTCATAGAAGAATCATGGGTTGGGCATTGTGAATATAGATTTAATACTATAACAATAAATATATACTCTGTCTCTGGATGAGCATTTTTGTGTTAGCATCATGAAACAGGTAATTGGTTTAGGATTTAGAATTGCCACTGTGGTTAAGGTTAATAGAGCCCAGGGACAGCAATAATATACCAGATTTGTTGACCAAAAATTTACAATCCTGTGATACTGGACAGTGACACGTCAGGGCACACTTTTGCAGTGCACATGTGTCAAACCTTAACAAACAATAAAAACGTCCACATCAAAGGTAGAGCAGAACAGAATAGCCCTCTGTCATTGTTTTTGTTACACTGATTTTGATTTAAAGGGACAGTCTACCATAGAATTGCTATTGTTTCAAAAGATAGATACTTTGTAAAATGTCCGCCACAGCCTTTGCCTGTGCCTATCCCTGTTCACCAGCTGCCACTGGTTCACAACATTTTTATATTTACTGAATAATGAAGGAATCTATAAGCATAATTTGCAGCATTAAAGTATAAAGTATTTTTTAAACATATTTTAATGGGCCTGGATTTCTAGATCTCATAATCAGAGCAAGCATTTTGTTATCTGGCAAGAGTTTCTTTTACAATCCTTTAGACTAAAGGGAGCTGAAAATGTTTTCTTTCATGATTTAGAAAGAGCATGCAATTTTAAATAACTTTCCAATTTACATGTAATATCTGGTTTTCTTCATTCTTTTGATATCCTTTGTTGAAAATCATATCTAAATATGCTCAGTATCTACTGAGCATATTTAGATATGATTTTCAACAAAGGATATCTGGTTTTCTTCATTTTTTTTATATCCTTTGTTGAAAATCATATCTAAATATGCTCAATTAGTTACAGAGCGTATTTAGATATGATTTTCAACAAAGGATATCAAAAGAATGAAGAAAACCAGATATCCTTTGTTGAAAATCATATCTAAATATGCTCAGTAGATACTGAGCATATTTAGATATGATTTTCAACAAAGGATATCTGATTTCCTTCATTCTTTTGATATCCTTTGTTGAAAATCATATCTAAATATGCTCAGTAGTTACTGAGCATATTTAGATATGATTTTCAACAAAGGATATCAAAAGAATGAAGAAAACCAGATATCCTTTGTTGAAAATCATATCTAAATATGCTCAGTAACTACTGAGCATATTTAGATATGATTTTCAACAAAGGATATCAAAAGAATAAAGAAAACCAGATATCCTTTGTTGAAAATCATATCTAAATATGCTCAGTAGATACTGAGCATATTTAGATATGATTTTCAACAAAGGATATCAAAAGAATGAAGGCGTATCCGATTCCGAGCCACTGCCTCACCAGCCTCTGAAGTCACCGCACATCACTGGACTCTTGCCATTATGAAAGAAATTAATTTATCAGGTAAGTTCTTACATAAATTATGTTATCTCCCCTCCTCTATCCCCCCTTTTTTGTTCTTCCCCCTGCCCCTCTTGATATAAATCTTAATATCTACCAACTGCTACTCAGTACCACAATGACCCACTTTAAAAACTTTATTACACCCACTATATTTTTCATAATGTTGTTTTTTTCTTTTTTTACACTCTTGTTGTATTATCGTATTTACTTCTGTTCTTTACTCCTCAAGTAAAAATGTTTTGCTTCACTTGTTGAACTCGGATTGAAATTGGAGCAAGGCTTTCACACAGAGACTATCCTGTATTACAAGGGTCTCAACCTCAGAACTATACCTCTGTTATCTTACCTGCATTTTTTGGATAATCTTCATGACCTTATATACTAACTGGTAAAAAGATTTATATTATTTTACCTATGTAACGGCTAGATTATAAATTTTGCTTTATTAGCAGTGCGGTGCTAAATTTACCTGTAAAATAAGACCTAACCTGTCTCACATTAACACCTAACCTTACACTAGAATTAAATAAATTACATTAATTAAATACAATTAACTAAATAAGAAAAAAATACAAACACTAAATTACACAAAATAAAAAAGAAATTATTAAAAAATATTTAAACTATTTACATCTAATCTAATAGCCCTATCAAAATATAAAAGCCCCCCCAAAATAAAAAAAAACCCTAGCCTACACTAAACTACCAAAAGCCCTTTAAAGGGTCTTTTGTGGGGCATTGCCCCAAAGAAATCAGCTCTTTTACCTGTAAAAAAATAATACAAACAACCCCCAACAGTAAAACCCACCACCCACACAACTGAACCCCACAAATAAAATCCTATCTAAAAAACCTAAGATCCCCATTGCCCTGAAAAGGGCATTTGGATGGGCATTGCCCTTAAAAGGGCATTTAGCTCTTTTTCCGCCCCAAACCCTAAGCTAAAAATAAAACCCACCCAATAAGCCCTTAAAAAACCTAACACTAACCCCTGAAGATACACTTACTGTTTTTGAAGACCCGACATAGCATCCATCCTCAACAAAGTGGCAGAAGTCCTCAGTGAAGCAGCAGAAGTCTTCATCCAAGAGGGCCGAAGTCTTCATCCAACCGGGCAGTAGTCTTCATCCAGACGGCATCTTCTATCTTCATCCATCCAGCGGGGCGACTCCATCTTCAAGACATCCGGCGCGGAGCATCCTCTTCTTCTGACGGCTCTTCTCGAATGAAGGTTCCTTTAAGTGACATCAGCCAAGATGGCGTCCACTTGAATTCCGATTGGCTGATAGAATTCTATCAGTCAATTGGAATTAAAGGTGAAAACATCCTATTGGCTGATGCAATCAGCCAATAGGATTGAGCTTCAATCCTATTGGCTTATCCAGTCAGCCAATAGGATTAAGCTTGCATTCTATTGGCTGTTCCAATAGGCCAATAGAATGCAAGCTCAATCCTATTGGCTGATTGCATCAGGCAATAAGATTTTTTCGGAATTCAAGGGACGTCATCATGATGTCACTTAAAGGAACCTTCATTCGAGAAGAGCCGTCAGAAGAAGAGGATACTCCGCGCCGGATGTCTTGAAGATGGAGCCACTCCATGCCGGATGGATGAAGATAGAAGATGCCGTCTGGATGAAGACTTCGGCCCGCTTGGATGAAGACTTCTGCCGGCTTCGCTGAGGATATCTGCCGCTTCGTTGAGGATGGATGTCAGGTCTTCAAAAACTGTAAGTGGATCTTCGGGGGTTAGTGTTAGGTTTTTTTAAGAGTTTATTGGGTGGGTTTTATTTTTATATTAGGGTTTGGGCCCTTGAAAAAGAGCTAAATGCCCTTTTAAGGGCAATGCCCATCCAAATGTCCTTTTCAGGGCAATGGGGAGCTTAAGTTTTTTAGGTAGATTTTTATTTGGGGGTTTTGGTTGTGTGGGTGGTGGGTTTTACTGTTGGGGGGTGTTTGTATTTTTTTTACAGGTAAAAGAGCTGATTTCTTTGGGTCAATGCCCTGCAAAAGGCCCTTTTAAGGGCTTTTGCTAGTTTAGTGTAGGCTAGGGGTTTTTTTTATTTTGGGGGGCTTTTTTATTTTGATAGGGATATTAGATTAGGTGTAAATAGTTTAAATATTTGATCATTTCTTTTTTATTTTGTGTAATTTAGTGTTTGTTTTTTTGTAATTTAGTTAATTGTATTTAATAAATGTAATTGATTTAATTTTAGTGTAAGCTTAGGTGTTAGTGTAACATAGGTTAGGTTTTATTTTACAGGTAAATTTGTATTTATTTTAACTAGGTAGCTAGTATATAGTTAATAAATATTTACTAGCTAGTCTACCTAGTTAAAATAAATACAAACTTGCCTGTGAAATAAAAATAAAACCTAAGTTTGCTACAATGCAATTAGTTATATTGTAGCTAGCTTAGGGTTTATTTTACAGGTAAGTATTTAGTTTTAAATTGGAATTTTTTAGTTAATGATATGAATTTTTATTTAGATTTATTTTAATTATATTAAAGTTAGTGGGTGTTAGGGTTAGACTTAGGGTTAGGTTTAGGGGTTTATAACTTTAGTATAGTGGCAGCGATTTTGGGGGCAGCAGATAAGGGGCTAATAACAGTAATGTAGGTTGCGGCGATGATAATATTTAACTAGTGTTTGTGATGCGGGAGTACGGCGGTTTAGGGGTTAATATGTTTATTATAGCGGCGGCGATGTTGGGAGCGTCAGATTAAGGGTTAATAATTTTATTTTGGTGTTTGCCATGCGGGAGGGCCTCAGTTTAGGGGTTAACAGGTAGTTTATGGGTCTTAGTGTACTTTTTAGCACTTTAGTTATGAGTTTTATGTTACAGCGTTGTAACATAAAACCCATAACTACTTACTTTCAGGTGGCGGTATGAATCTTGACGGTATTGGGTGTACCGCTCACTTTTTGGCCTCCCAGGCAAACTCGTAATACCGGCGCAAAGGAAGGCCCATTGAAAAAGGACTTTTTGAAAGCTGTGGTAGTTACGTTGCAATACGGCCAAAAAAGTGTGCGGTACACCTAAACTTGCAAGACTCGTAATACCAGCGGTAGTGAAAAAGAGCCTTAACGCTGCTTTTTCACTCATACCGCAAAACTCGGAATCTAGCCGTAAGTTTGTATTACACTCTGTATTATTTATTTACCTCAATAAAGCTCTTTAAAATCAAGTTTTAAGGTATTTGATTGGAAAGGGCTCCAAAGTGTGTATGTGCGTGTGCGTATATATATATATATATATATATATATATATATATTTATATATATATATATAATATAACAGACAAGCACTCCCGATTCCAGTGTAGAATTCCCAGGGTGCAACAGAAAATATGCACAATAAAAGGAGTGCACTCACCAGGACTTAATAAATTTATTCCATAAATGTGAATGTTTTCGTGGGTTTAGCCGCCTTCCTCAGACATAAAAAAAAACAGATTAACTTATCCAACACCAAACACCCAGTTATATGTGTAACTGCCATCACACATGCTCTCCCAGATAGGTCGCCACCCCTTGGTGACGTCACCATCTCAGGCAACGCGGGATTTTAGTCCTAAAACCAAAAGTGACAAATATACATTTTATCCCAAAGCATATATCAATAATCGAACAATATACCTAATTGATATAATACAAGGTGAATCATAGAACTAACATGACTAAACAATATCAACAGTACATGTAAAGCCGAAACGGAACCGGCATACATGTCAACAGCCAAGTCCTGTTGTCATGGCAACATTAAACAACAAACGCGCTTAGCCAATCAAAACGGTCAAATATCGAGTGTGTGCTGCAGCCACAGAACTGTTAGTGAGAGGCTGTAGAAGGCTGTTCAAAAAATCACCAGCATAACATAGTGAATCATGCAATCAAGCGTATTCAATGTACACAACACAGAGTGCTTATCAGATTGGCAAATGTATACAACGAGTGCCACAGAACCAGCACTAAAGGAAAGAAGCTATCTGTAAATTACAAGCACAGCAACTGAGCTGTTATTGAGAGGCAGAAGAAGGCTGTCTGCAAATGACTAGCATAACATGGTGGATCATACACTTTAACGTATACCGTGTCCACAACAAAAGAGCAGAATGCTAACCAGACTGTCAAACGTATACAACGGGTGCATTAGGCACAGCATTGAAGTAAAAGGCTACAAAAGGCTATCAGTATAATCCAAACACAGCACATTAGATCATGCAAGCGAGCAACAATAAGATGTGTAAAGCGGACAGTACCCTCATAGCCTTGAAGTAAGAAAACATATGACTATGGGGTGCACAATATAATTAGGGCTATAAACAGATGGCATATACCAAAGCAGCCTGTTAAAACCGCTGGCCATATTAAAAAACAGCAGCCCGAAGCGTAGCCAATAAGTTTATTGTATAGCCAATAGGAGCACATCATAATACATCAAACAGTACAATATATGTGAGATAATAATCGAAAATAGTAAAATAGGATCAAAAGCACTAGCAACACACTAAATCATACAGGATATCATATAACTAGGCAATAATTAAACCATGAATAGTGGTTAGCAGCTAAACGATCTATACAAGATATGAAAAATTAAATAACATAATCTGCGCATCAAAATCTTTTATATATGTTGACCCAAGATATAACTATCATATTACTAAATGAGGGACAGCATAGAAGTAAACAATAGACAAAAGACATAACTAAAGAGGGCACAAACTGATAAACCCAAGAATGTCTGTGTAGACAGGGCTCAGTCCGATGTTGGCTTAAAGGCACACTTGTTAATCAAGTTGAGTATTGAGTCCATTTGTAATCAGCGTATCAAACACATAAGTCCAACGTGCTTCTCTAATTAGGAGTGGGGTATTTATATCACCTCCCCTGGTCAGAGATGGGACATGATCAATAATAGTATACTTAAGGTCTTTGAGTGTGTGTTTCATTTCCATGAAGTGATGGCTACCCTTTGGTCTGAGGTGCCCTTATTAAGGGCTATCCTTATAGCTGACCAACGGTTGGCCATGCGGGTGCGTAGGTCATCAGTGGTTTTAACCACATAGAACAGGCCACAAATGCAGTGTAATAAATATAGAATAAAGGTGGTAGTTCATGTCATCCTGTATTTGTGAAAAAACTTCTGTCGTCTATGCGTGTGGGTGAAGTACTGTCCAGTTATGAGACCAGTGCACAATAAAAAAATATTATAAACAAATTTGCGATTCAAGTGTAGTGCAATATTTCACATTAACAGTTTAAAAACACTGAAGTCTAAAGCAATCACCCGTACAAAATAATACACAGTAAAGAAATCAACACTCTAGATAAAAATGTATACTTGCACTAAAAATATGAACTTTGGGAAACTTGTTTAGACACTTCAAGTCTAGAATGGGATGGAAAGTTCCCTCTTTTTTGGGAACCACAAATAGGTTAGAGTAGAACCCGAGACCCTGTTCCTGCACTGGAACTGGAACTATCACTCCCAGGGAGGGAAGATGTTGTATACATTTCAAGAATGCCTCTCTCTTTATCTGGTCTGCAGATAATCTTGAAAGAAGGAATATGCCTCTGGGAGGAAAAGTCTTGAATTCCAATTTGTAACCCTAGGATACTATGTGCACAGTTCAGGGATCTGGGACATCTCATATCCAGGCTTGAGAGAACTGAGAAAGTCTGCCCCCCACCTGATCTGATCCCGGATCGGGGGCAAACCCTTCATGCTGATTTGGAATCAGCTGCGGCTTTCTTTGATTGTTTCCCTTGTTCCAAGGCTGATTGGGTTTCCAAGAAGACTTGGATTGTTCCTGCTTGGAAGAAGAAGGGGAAGGTTTTCCTCTGAAGTTACGAAAGGAACGAAAATAACTCTGACATCCTTTAGGTCTATTCTTCTTATCTTGAGGTAGAAAATACACTTTTCCACCTGTAATATCAGAGATAATTTTTGCCAAACCGGGTCCAAACAAGGTTTTCCCCTTGTAAGAAATCGGCAGAAGCTTGACTTTAGAGGAAACATCCGCAGACCGGGATTTCAACCATAATGCCCTGTGGGCTAGGACAGCGGAACTAGAAGTTTTATCTCCTAGTCTAACAACCTGTAAAATGGCATCTACAATAAAGGAATTGGCCAACTTAAGAGCTTTAATCCTATCTTGAATTTCATCCAAGGACGTCTCTACTTGAAAAGAATCAGACAAGGTGTCGAACCAATAAGATGCAGCACTAGTCACGGTGGCAATACACACCGCAGGTTGGCATTGGAGACCTTGATGAACATAAATCTTTTTCAAATAAGCCTCCAGCTTCTTGTCCATCGGATCCTTAAAAGAGCAGCTATCCTCAATAAGAATAGTGGTTCTTTTAGCCAGAGTGGAAATGGCCCCTTCAACTTTGGGTACAGTATACCAAGGGTCTTTAATGTAGTCCTCAAAATAATGGAAAACAGCACACCAATCTTCCTCTTTCAGTGGGGCACGGAGTAACAGACTTGCCAAGTCTCACCAAACTCCATAAATTTCAAGAAACTCCAGCCACCAATTTCTTTAAAATACCTTTATTCTTTTGTCATGGGTCCCATAGATAATACAACGTTTCAAGCCAGCATTAGGCTCTTAGTCATGGTACATGACTAAGAGCCTAATGCTGGCTTGAAACGTATTATCTATTGGACCCATGACAAAAGAATAAAGGTCTTTTAAAGAAATTGGTGGCTGGAGTTTCTTGAAATTTATGGACTTTAATGTAGTCCTCGACAGGAAACATTTTCTTAAAAATGGGAAACAAGGAAAAAGTCACTCCTAGTTTCTCCCATTCCTGTGAGATAATCTCCCTAGCACGGTTTGGCACAGGAAAAACCTCCGAAGTGGAAGGTTCATCAAAGAAACTATTAAGTTTACTAGATTTCTTAGGAGTGACAATGACAGTGGTATTGGAGTCATCTAAAGTAGCTAAAACCTCCTTTAACAATACACAAAGGTGTTCAACCTTAAATCTGAAGGATACCACAAAGAATTATACTGTTCGAATTTGAGATTTCACCATCAGAAAGTCCCGATGTCTCTTCCTCATTAGACTTATGAGAAAGGGCAACATGGGAAGCAGAATTGAGGACAGGCACCTTACTTTCCGAATTTCTAGATTTCCTTACGTTTTCCCTGTAATCTGGGAATGGCAGCTAATGCCGCAGATGCCGCTGAAGATACCTGGGCAGCAATTTCTGCTTTTAATTAAACTCCACTAGGAGTTATAGAGGAACCGCAGGGTACTGCATGTGACACCATTGAGGCTAGGGACGTAGCAGGAGAAAGCTGAGGTATTATTTTAACAACATCATCTTGAGAGACATTAGGCTCAAAAATGTTACCTTTATTTTGCAAAGTGAAGCTGCATCCAGGTGAATTCCATTTTTCAGAATCCACCAGAATGCAGTGAAGGCAAACGGAGCATTACAAAAGCAACACCTAATCGCCCACATTAAAGTATTTTTTTTCAAAAACTAACCGTCCGCATCAAGTATTAAAAAAAACACCACCCGCACAAAATATAACAAAAAAAATCCTACACGAAGTATTAACTCCTAAACCACAAAACCCCCACATCGCAATAAACCTATTTAACTTATTAACCCCTAAACCGCAAAATCCCTACATCGCAATAAACCTATTTTCCCTATTAACCCCTAAACAGCAAAACCCCTACAACACAATAAACCTATTTACCCTATTAACCCCTAAACCACAAATCCCCTACATCGCTATAAACCTATTTACCCTATTAACCCCTAAACCACAAAACCCTTACATCACAATAAACCTATTTACCCTATTAACCCCTAAACTGCAAAACCCTTACATCTCAATAAACCTATTTAACTTATTAACCCTTTAAACCGCAAATCCTACAACGCAAATAACTATTTAAATAACTAAGTACAGTACACTAACCTAACACCCCATAACCTTATACCCCCAAACCTAACAACCCCTAACCTGACACCCCATTAAATAAACCCAAATTACCTAAACTAATACATTCTAAAGTTACAAAAAATAAAAAAAAACTAGCGGCTAGATTACGAGTTTTGCGTTATGAGGGGTGCGGTACTAACTTGCACGTTATTGTCACTGTTCACTTCCCTACAGCGCTGGCATTACAGGTTTATAAAAACCCGGCGTTAACAGGCAAGAAGTGAGCGTAGAGCAAAATTGAGCTCCATACCACACTCCAATACCAGCACTGCTAAAAATCTTACACTTATTAACCCCTAAGCTGCCCCAACATCGCCAACACCTACATTTCACTTATTAACTCCTAAACTGCTGCTCCGGACATCGCCACCACTATAATAAACATAACCCCTAAACCGCCGCACTCCTGCATCACAAACACTAGTTAAATATTATTAACCCCTAATCTGCTGCCCCTAACATCTCCGCCACCTACCTACATTTATTAACCCCTAATCTGCCGCCCCCAATGTCGCTGCCACTATACTAAATTTATTAACCCCTAAGCCTAGCCCTAAACCTAACACCCCCTAACTTAAATATAATTAAAATAAATCTAAATAAAACCTACTATCATTACCTAAATAATTCCTATTTAAAACTAAACACTTTCATACTTTCCTATAAAATAAACCCTAAGCTAGCTAGAATATAACTAATATTTACATTGTATCTAGCTTAGGGTTTATTTTTTATTTTACAGGCAAGTTTATATTTATTTTAACTAGGTAGAATAGTTAGTAAATAGTTATTAACTATTTACTAACTACCTAGCTAAAATAAATACAAATTTACCTGTAAAATAAAACCTAACCTGTCTTACACTAACACCTAAGTTTACACTACAATTAAATAAATTACCTAAATTAAATAAAATTACCTAAATTACAAAAAAACAAACACTAAATTACACAAAATAAAAAAAGACATCAGATATTTAAACTAATTACATCTAATCTAATAGCCCTATCAAAATAAAAAGCCCCCGCAAAATAAAAAAAAAAACCCTAGCCTAAACTAAACTAACAATAGCCCTTAAAAGGGCTTTTTGTGGGGCATTGTCCCAAAGAAATCAGCTCTTTTACCTGTAAAAAAAATACAAACAATCCCCCAACAGTAAAACCTACCACCCACACAACCAACCCCCCAAATAAAATCCTAACTAAAAAAACCTAAGCTCCCCATTGCCCTGAAAAGGATGGGATGGGCATTGCCCTTAAAAGGGCATTTAGCTTTTTCAAGTGCCCAAACCCTAATCTAAAAATAAAACCCACCCAAGTTTGGCAGAGAAGGTCCTTTTCCAGGCGGTGAAGTCTTCTTCCAAGCGCAACCTCTTCTTCTTCCAGGAACATCCTGCGCGGAGTGGAGCTGAAGACTGCAGAGCTGAAGACCGGCGACCCTAGAACTGAAGACCAGCGACCGCTTAGCCATGGAGCATGGAGGATCCTCTTCGTACGATCTCTGCCATATACTGAATAGTGAATTCAAGGTACGCGATTAAAGATTGCGTCCCTTGAATTCCTATTGGCTGATTTGATTCTTCCAATTCAAATCAGCCAATAGGATGAAAGCTACTCAAATCCTATTGACAATTTAAATTAGCCAATAGGATGAGAGCAAGTGAAATTTTATTGGCTATTTAAATCAGCTAATAGAATTTTATTTGCTCTCATGCAGAGGTTGCGCTTGGAAGAAGACTTCACCGCCTGGAACAGGACCTTCTCCGCCGGACTTGAGTACCAACCTGGGGGTTAAATTTAGGATTTTTTTAAGGTTTTTTTGGGGGGGATTTGGTTTATTTAGATTAGGGATGGGCATAAAATGAGCTAAATGCCCTTTTAAGGGCAATGCCCAAACAAATGCCCTTTTCAGGGCAATGGGTAGTTTAGGTTTTTTAGTGTTAGGTTATTTTATTTGGGGAGGGTTTGGTGGGTGGGGGGATTTACTGTTAAGGGGGGCTTTGTGTATTTTCTTGAAAAGGAGCTGATTATCTTGGGACAAACAATGCCCTGCAAAAAGCCCTTTTATGGGCTACTAGTAGTGTTTTTATTTTGGGGGTATTTTTATTTTAATAGGGATTAGGTTTAATTTTGTTAAATTTGGTAATTTTATTTTTTTATAATGTTAGCTTTTTTATTTTTTTAACTTTAGAATGTATTAGTTTAGGTAATTTGGGTTTATTTAATGGGTTGTTAGGTTAGGGGTTGTTAGGTTAGTGTACTGTAGTGTACATTAGACTGCCCTCTGGGAAGGTTTATGGACTAGCCCTGTTTAATAAAAAATATTGACATTGGTATAAATCTGTACTGAACAATCATGAGAGGACACGAATTGTGTAGCAATATTATTCACCCTATTTTTTTAGGTTTTATATTTTTGTAAAATAACTTTGTATGTTTTAACATTTTTTTAAACAGGTCTCTTTACTCAAGATTACCAAGAAGCTTTAAATAGACCTGTTCATCAAACCTTCGGAATGAAGGAAGAAGGTAAGTTTTTTTATTTTTATTTAACACCTCATTTAGGTTAAACTCTTTTTAAATTTGTGATTTTTTATTAAAACATTTAAGAGAGTTGTCTAAACTTCTACAGGACCTAAATCAGCCAATAGGATTGACCTTGCATTCTATTGGCTGTTCCAATCAGCCAATAGAATGCAAGCTCAATCCTATTGGCTGATTGCATCAGCCAATAGGATTTTTCCTACCTTAATTCCAATTGGCTGATAGAATTCTATCAGCTAATCGGAATTGAAGGGACGCCATCTTGGATGACGTCATTTAAAGGAACCTTCATTCTTCGTTAGGACGTCGTAAGAAGAGGATGCTCCGCGCCGGATGTCTTCAAGATGGAGCCGCTCCTCATAGGATGGAAGAAGATAGAAGATGCCAATTGGATGAAGACTTCTGCCCGTCTGGAGGACCTCTTCTGCCCGGATTCGATGAAGACTTCTGCCCGGATCGGATGGAGACTTCTGCCCGGCTGGGTGAAGACGGCTCAAGGTAGGGTGATCTTCAATGGGGTAGTGTTAGATTTTTTTAAGGGGGGATTGGGTGGGTTTTAGAGTAAGGTTGGGTGTGTGGGTGGTGGGTTTTAATGTTGGGGGGATTGTATTTCTTTTTTTACAAGTAAAAGAGCTGATAACTTTGGGGCAATGCCCCGCAAAAAGCCCTTTTAAGGGCTATTTGTAATTTAGTATAGGGTAGGGAATTTTATTATTTTGGGGAGCTTTTTTATTTTATTAGGGGGCTTAGATTAGGTGTAATTAGTTTAAACTTCTTGTAATTTTTTTATTTTCTGTAATTTAGTGTTTGTTTTTGTACTTTAGTTTATTTAATTGTTTTTAATGTTAGGTAATTGTAGTTAATTAATTTTATTTATTTAATGATAGTGTAGTGTTAGGTGTAATTGTAACTTAGGTTAGGGTTTATTTTACAGGTACAATTGTACTTATTTTAGCTAGGAAGTTATTAAATAGTTATTAACTATTTAATAACTATTGTAAGGAGTTAAAATAAATACAAAGTTGCCTGTAAAATAAAAATAAATCCTAAAATAGCTACAATGTAATTATTAATTATATTGTAGCTATCTAACGCCTAGATTTAGAGTTTTGTTGGTAACAACCCGCGTAGCTAACGCTGGCTTTTTTTTCCCCGCACCTTTTAAATAACGCTGGTATTTAGAGTTCACAGAATGGCTGCGTTAGGCTCCAAAAAGGAGTGTATAGCATAATTTACCGCCACTGCAACTCTCAATACCAGCAGTGCTTACGGACGCGGCCAGCTTCAAAAACATGCTCGTACACGATTCCCCCATAGAAAACAATGGGGCAGTTTGAGCTAAAAAAAAACCTAACACCTGCAAAAAAGCAGCGTTCAGCTCCTAACGCACACCCATTGTTTCCTATGGGGAAACACTTCCTACGTCTGCACCTAACACCCTAACATGTACCCCGAGTCTAAACACCCCTAACCTTACACTTATTAACCCCTAATCTGCCGCCCCCACTATCGCTGACCCCTGCATATTATTATTAACCCCTAATCTGCCGCTCCGTACACCGCCGCAACCTACATTATCCCTATGTACCCCTAATCTGCTGCCCATAACACTGCTGACCCCTATATTATATTTATTAACCCCTAATCTGCCTCCCACAACGTCGCCGCCAGCTACCTACAATAATTAACCCCCAATCTGCCGACCGGACCTCACCGCTACTATAATAAATGTATTAACCCATAATCCGCCTCACTAACCCTATAATAAATAGTATGAACCCCTAATCTGCCCTCCCTAACATCGCTGACACCTAACTTCAAGTAATAACCCCTAATCTGCCGACCAGACCTCACCTCTACTCTAATAAAATTATTAACCCCTAAAGCTAAGTCTAACCCTAACACTAACACCCCCCTAAGTTAAATATAATTTAAATCTAACTAAATAAATTAACTCTTATTAAATAAATTATTCCTATTTAAAGCTAAATACTTAACTGTAAAATAAACCCTAATATAGCTACAATCTAAATTATAATTATATTGTAGCTATTTTAGGATTTATATTTATTTTACATGCAACTTTGTATTTATTTTAACCAGGTACAATAGCTATTAAATAGTTAAGAACTATTTAATAGCTACCTAGTTAAAATAATTACAAAATTACCTGTAAAATAAATCCTAACCTAAGTTACAATTAAACCTAACACTACACTATCAATAAATAAATTAAATAAAATACCTACAAATAAATACAATTAAATAAACTAACTAAAGTACAAAAAATAAAAAAGCTAAGTTACAAAAAATAAAAAAATTAATTACAAACATAATAAAAATATTACAACAATTTTAAGCTAATTACACCTACTCTAAGCCCCCTAATAAAATAACAAAGCCCCCCAAAATAAAAAAAATGCCCTACCCTATTCTAAAATTAAAATAGAAAAGCTCTTTTACCTTACCAGCCCTTACAAGGGCCTTTTGCGGGGCATACCCCAAAGAATTCAGCTCTTTTGCCTGTAAAAAAAAACATACAATACCCCCCCAACATTACAACCCACCACCCACATACCCCTAATCTAACCCAAACCCCCCTTAAATAAACCTAACACTAAGCCCCTGAAGATCTTCCTATCTTGTCTTCACCATGCCAGGTATCACCAATCGCTCCAGGCTCCGAAGTCTTCATCCAAGCCCAAGCGGGGGCTGGAGATCCATCATCCGGCTGAAGTCTTCTATCAAGCGGCGGCTAAAGAGGTCCAGAAGAGGCTCCAAAGTCTTCATCCTATCTGGGCAGAAGAGTAGATCCGGACCGGCAACCATCTTCTTCCAAGCGGTGACAAGCGGCTCCATCTTGAAGACCTCCGGCGCGGATCCATCCTCTTCTTCCGACGTCCTAAGTCCGAATGAAGGTTCCTTTAAATGACGTCATCCAAGATGGCGTCCCTCGAATTCCGATTGGCTGATAGGATTCTATCAGCCAATCGGAATTAAGGTAGGAAAAATCTGATTGGCTGATGGAATCAGCCAATCAGATTCAAGTTCAATCCGATTGGCTGATCCAATCAGCCAATCAGATTGAGCTTGCATTCTATTGGCTGATCGGAACAGCCAATAGAATGCAAGTTCAATCCGATTGGCTGATTCAATCAGCCAATCAGATTTTCCCTACCTTAATTCTGATTGGCTGATAGAATCCTATCAGCCAATCGGAATTCGAGGGACGCCATCTTGGATGACGTCATTTAAAGGAACCTTCATTTGGACTTAGGACGTCAGAAGAAGAGGATGGATCCGCGCCGGAGGTCTTCAAGATGGAGCCGCTTGTCCCCGCTTGGAAGAAGATGGTTGCCGGTCCGGATCTACTCTTCTGCCCGGATAGGATGAAGACTTTGGAGCCTCTTCTGGACCTCTTCAGCCGCCGCTTGATAGAAGACTTCAGCCGGATGATGGATCTCCAGCCCCCGCTTGGGCTTGGATGAAGACTTCGGAGCCTGGAGCGATCGGTGATACCTGGCATGGTGAAGACAAGGTAGGAAGATCTTCAGGGGCTTAGTGTTAGGTTATTTAAGGGGAGTTTGGGTTAGATTAGGGGTATGTGGGTGGTGGGTTGTAATGTTGGGGGGGTATTGTATGTTTTTTTTTACAGGCAAAAGAGCTGAATTCTTTGGGGTATGCCCCGCAAAGGCCCTTTTAACGGCTGGTAAGGTAAAAGAGCTTTTCTATTTTAATTTTAGAATAGGGTAGGGCATTTTTTTATTTTGGGGGGCTTTGTTATTTTATTAGGGGGCTTAGAGTAGGTGTAATTAGCTTAAAATTGTTGTAATATTTTTATTATGTTTGTAATTAATTTTTTTATTTTTTGTAACTTAGCTTTTTTTATTTTTTGTACTTTAGTTAGTTTATTTAATTGTATTGATTTGTAGGTATTTTATTTAATTTACTTATTGATAGTGTAGTGTTAGGTTTAATTGTAGATAATTGTAGATATTTTATTTAATTAATTTATTGCTAGTGTAGTGTTAGGTTTAATTGTAACTTAGGTTAGGATTTATTTTACAGGTAATTTTGTAATTATTTTAACTAGGCAGCTATTAAATAGTTCTTAACTATTTAATAGCTGTTGTACCTGGTTAAAATAAATACAAAGTTGCCTGTAAAATAAATATAAACCCTAAAATAGCTACAATATAATTATAATTTTTATTGTAGATATATTAGGGTTTATTTTACAGGTAAGTATTTAGCTTTAAATAGGAATAATTTATTTAATAAGAGTTAATTTATTTCGTTAGATTTGAATTATATTTAATTTAGGGGGTGTTAGGGTTAGTGTTAGACTTAGCTTTAGGGATTAATACATTTATTAGAGTAGCGGTGAGGTCCGGTCGGCAGATGTTAGGGAGGGCAGATTAGGGGTTAATACTATTTATTATAGGGTTTTTGAGGCGGGAGTGAGGCGGATTAGGGGTTAATACATTTATTATAGTGGCGGTGAGGTCTGGTCGGCAGATTAGGGGTTAATAATTGTAGGTAGGTGGAGGCGACGTTGGGGGCAGCAGATTAGGGGTTAATAAATATAATATAGGGGTCGGCTGTGTTAGGGGCAGCAGATTAGGGGTACATAGGGATAATGTAAGTGGCGCGGTGTGCGGTCGGCAGATTAGGGGTTACATTTTTAATAAAGTGGCGGCGATGTGGGGGCCCTCGGTTTATGGGTACATAGGTAGTTAGGTAGTTTATGGGTGTTAGTGTACTTTAGAGCACAGTAGTTAAGAGCTTTATAAACCGGCATTAGCCCAGAAAGCTCTTAACTACTGACTTTTTTCTGCGGCTGGAGTTTTGTCGTTAGAGTTCTAACGCTCACTTCAGCCAAGACTCTAAATACCAGCGTTAGAAGGATCCCATTGAAAAAATAGGATACGCAAATGGCGTAGGGGGATCTGCGGTATGGAAAAGTTGCGGCTGCAAAGTGAGTGTTAGACCCTTTCCTGACTGACTCTAAATACTGGCGGTAGCCAGTACTTAACTAAATAATAGTTAAGTTAGGGGGGTGTTAGTGTTAGGGTCAGACTTAGGGTTAGGGGTTAATAACTTTATTATAGTGGCGGCGACGTTAGCGGCGGCAGATTAGGGTTAATACATTAATAGGCTATGTGGGCTATGGCGGTTTAGGGGTTAATACTAGAATAGGTTTATTGCATTGTGGACTATGGCGGTTTAGGGGTTATTACTAGAACAGGTTTATTGGGTTGTGGGCTATGGCGGTTTAGGGGTTAATAATTGAGTTATTACTTGCAGTGTCATTTTGATGGCGAATATAGGGGTTAATAGTTTAAATAGGCATATTGCGTTGTGGGGGGTTGTCGGTCTAGGGGTAAATACATTTATTATTAGTAGTTAGAGGGGGGGATTGTGGATATAGGGGTTTTACGTGTCAGGCTTATTTTTGGGAGGCATGTTAGACTTTTACGGGAGATTTGTTATTTTCTTTACTTTTCTTAGGCGGCGGCAGTTTCTAAAGTGCCATAAGTCACTAACGACTCCAGAAATTTGTATTTACACTTATTTCTGGACATTGCTAGTTTATCAGACTTACAGCACTTTATGAACTGCCGGAGAGGTATATGTAATACCCCCATGTGTGAGGTGAAATTACGGGCGGCGCAGATTCCCACACTTGCGCCGAAACCTGCACCGTATATGTGATCCCGCCCCCTACCTTTAAATAGGAGGTGGAGATAAATTGTTTTGTTAACACTTATTGCATGAAGAGGACCTTCACGTCAGACCCATGGACCCCTGGACCTCCGCATTCGCACATCCACTGACCGCTCCACTCTTGCTGGGATGAAGACAGAAGATGCAGTCCTGCGATGGATGCAGATGGAGCCGCCTGGATGAAGATGCTTCACCACTGGGATAAAGATCTTTCACCGGACTTCAGGAACGGTCAGTAACAATTTTGGGGTTAGTGTTATTTTTTGGGGGGGATGTTTTTTTTTTTTTAGATTAGGGGGTGGGGGTTTGTAATCTTAGAGGGTATTTGTTTTAATTTTTTGGCAAAAGAGTTCTTTTAAGGGCTATTGGTAGTTTATTATAGATTACAGTTTTGCATTTTGGGGTGTTTTGTTTTTTTTAAAGGTATTAGAATAGGAATAATTTTTATTATTTTGGATAATTTTGTTTGTTATTTATTGTATTTTAGTGTTTATTATTTTTTGTAGTTGTAGTTTACATTTTTTTGCAATGTTAGGTTTTATTATTTTTAGTAATGTTAGGTTTTTTATTTTTTTTATTTGTATATTTTTTTTAAACAAGTAATGTTAGGTTTATTTTTAGTTTAAGCATAGGTTTTATTTTTATTTCACAGGTAAGTTTGTATTTATTTTAACTATGTAGTTAGTAAATAGTAATATTGTAACTAGCTTAGGTTTTATTTTATTTCACAGGTAAGTTTGTATTTATTTTTTATTAGGTACGGCTAGATTTAGAGTTTTGTCGGTAACGACCCGCGTAGCTAACGCATGATTTTTTTTCCCCACACCTTTTAAATACCGATGGTATTTAGAGTTCACAGAATGGCTGCGTTTTCAGTGCGTTAGGCTCCAAAAAAAGAGCGTAGAGCATAATTTACCGCCACTGCAACTCTCGATACCAGCGGTGCTTACGGACGCGGCCAGCTTCAAAAACGTGCTCGTGCACGATTCCCCCATAGGAAGCAATGGGACAGTTTGAGCTGAAAAAAAAACTAACACCTGCAAAAAAGCAGCGTTCAGCTCTTAACGCAGCCCCATTGTTTCCTATGGGGAAACAGTTTCTAAGTCTGCACCTAACACCCTAACATGTACCCCGAGTCTAAACACCCCTAACCTTACACTTATTAACCCCTAATCTGCTGCCCCCACTATCGCTGTCCCCTGCATATTATTATTAACCCCTAATCTGCCGCTCTGTACACCGCTGCAACCTACATTATAGTTATGTACCCCTAATCTGCTGCCCCTAACACCGCCGACCCCTATATTATATTTATTAACCCCTAATCTGCCCCCCACAACGTCGCCGCCAGCTACCTACAATTATTAACCCCTAATCTGCCGACCGGACCTCACCGCTACTATAATAAAGTTATTAACCTCTGATCCACCTCACTCCCGCCTCAATAACCCTATAAGAAATAGTATTAACCCCTAATCTGCCCTCCCTAACATCGCCGACACCTAACTTCAAGTATTAACCCCTAATCTGCCGACCGGAACTCGCAGCTACTCTAATAAATGTATTAACCCCTAAAGCTAAGTCTAACCATAACCCTAACACCCCCTAAGTTAAATATAATTTAAATCTAACGAAATAAATTAACTCTTATTAAATAAATTAATCCTATTTAAAGCTAAATACTTACCTGTAAAATAAACCCTAATATAGCTACAATATAAATTATAATTATATTGTAGCTATTAAAGGATTAATATTTATTTTACAGGCAACTTTGTATTTACTTTAACCAGGTACAATAGCTATTAAACAGTTAATAACTATTTAATAGCTACCTAGTTAAAATAATTACAAAATTACCTGTAAAATAAATCCTAACCTAAGTTACAATTAAACCTAACACTACACTATCAATAAATTAATTAAATAAAATACCTACAATTATCTACAATTAAACCTAACACTACACTATCAATAAATTAATTAAATACAATACCTACAAATAAATACAATTAAATAAACTAACTAAAGTACAAAAAAAGAAAGAACTAAGTTACAAAAAATAAAAAAATATTTACAAACATTAGAAAAATATTACAACAATTTTAAACTAATTACACCTACTCTAAGACCCCTAATAAAATAACAAAGCCCCCCAAAATAAAAAAATGCCCTACCCTATTCTAAAATTAAAATAGAAAAGCTCTTTTACCTTACCAGCCCTTAAAAGGGCCATTTGCGGGGCATGCCCCAAAGAATTCAGCTCTTTTGCCTGGAAAAAAAAACATACAAAACCCCCCTTAAATAAACCTAACACTAAGCCCCTGAAGATCTTCCTACCTTATCTTCACCACATCGGGTATCACACCGATCCGTCCTGGCTCCGATGTCTTGATCCAAGCCCAAGCGAAGGCTGAAGACATCGATCCTCCGGCTTAAGTCTTGATCCAAGCGGGCAGAAGAGGACATCCGGACCGGCAAACATCTTCATCCAAGCAGCATCCGATGACGAGCGGCTGATCTTCAAGACCTCCAGCACGGATCCATCCTCTTCTTCCGACGACTTGATGACAAATGAAGGTTCCTTTAAGGGACGTCATCCAAGATGGCGTCCCTCGAATTCTGATTGGCTGATAGGATTCTATCAGCCAATCGGAATTAAGGTAGGAAAATTCTGATTGGCTGATGGAATCAGCCAATCAGATTCAAGTTCAATCCAATTGGCTGATTGGATCAGCCAATCAGATTGAGCTCACATTCTATTGGCTGATCGGAACAGCCAATAGAATGCGAGCTCAATCTGATTGGCTGATTGGATCAGCCAATCGGATTGAACTTGAATCTGATTGGCTGATTCCATCAGCCAATCAGAATTTTCCTACCTTAATTCCGATTGGCTGATAGAATCCTCTCAGCCAATCGGAATTCGAGGGACGCCATCTTGGATGACGTCCCTTAAAGGAATCTTCATTCGTTGTCTAGTCGTCAGAAGAATAGGATGGATCCACGCTGGAGGTCTTGAAGATCAGCCGTTCGTCATCGGATGGAAGAACATAGAAGATGCGGCTTGGATGAAGATGTTTGCCGGTCCGGATGTCCTCTTCTGCCCGCTTGGATCAAGACTTCAGCCGGAGGATGGATGTCTTCAGCCCCCCGCTTGGGCTTGGATCAAGACATCGGAGCCAGGACGGATCGGTGTGATACCTGGTGTGGTGAAGATATGGTAGGAAGATCTTCAGGGGCATAGTGTTAGGTTAATTTAAGGGGGGTTTGGGTTAGATTAGGGGTATGTGGGTGATGGGTTGTAATGTTGGTGGGGGGTATTGTATGTTTTTTTTCCAGGCAAAAGAGCTGAATTCTATGGGGCATGCCCCGCAAATGGCCCTTTCAAGAGCTGGTAAGGTAAAAGAGCTTTTCTATTTTAATTTTAGAATAGGGTAGGGCATTTTTTTATTTTGGGGGGCTTTGTTATTTTATTAGGGGGCTTAGAGTAGGTGTAATTAGTTTAAAATTGTTGTAATATTTTTCAAATGTTTGTAAATATTTTTTTATTTTTTGTAACTTAGTTCTTTTTTATTTTTTGTACTTTAGTTAGTTTATTTAATTGTATTTATTTGTAGGTATTGTATTTAATTAATTTATTGATAGTGTAGTGTTAGGTTTAATTGTAGATAATTGTAGGTATTTTATTTAATTAATTTATTGATAGTGTAGTGTTAGGTTTAATTGTAATTATTTTAACTAGGTAGCTATTAAATAGTTATTAACTATTTAATAGCTATTGTACCTGGTTAAAATAATTACAAAGTTGCCTGTAAAATAAATATTAATCCTAAAATAGCTACAATATAATTATAATTTATATTGTAGCTATATTAGGGTTTATTTTACAGGTAAGTATTTAGCTTTAAATAGGAATAATTTATTTAATAAGAGTTAATTTATTTCGTTAGATTTAAATTATATTTAACTTAGGGGGGTGTTAGTGTTAGGGTTAGACTTAGCTTTAGGGGTTAATACATTTATTATAGTAGCGGTGAGGTCCGGTCGGCAGATTAGGGGTTAATAAGTGTAGGTAGGTGTCGGCGACGTTAAGGGGGGCAGATTAGGGGTTAATAAATATAATATAGGGGTCGGCGGTGTTAGGGGCAGCAGATTAGGGTACATAAGTATAACGTAGGTGGCGGTGGTGTGCGGTTGGCAGATTAGGGGTTAAAAAAAATTATTATAGTGGCGGCGATGTGGGGGGACCTCAGTTTAGGGGTACATAGGTAGTTTATGGGTGTTAGTGTACTTTAGAGCACAGTAGTTAAGAGCTTCATGAACCGGCGTTAGCCCAAAAAGCTCTTAACTCCTGTTTTTTTCTGCGGCTGGAGTTTTGTCGTTAGATTTCTAACGCTCACTTCAGCCACGACTCTAAATACCGGCGTTAGAAAGATCCCATTGAAAAGATAGGATACGCAATTGGCGTAGGGGGATCTGCGGTATGGAAAAATCGTGGCTGCAAAGTGAGCGTTAGACCCTTTAATGACTGACTCCAAATACCAGCCCCCCTAACGCTGGTTTTGATGGCTACCCCCAAACTCTAAATCTAGCCGGTAGTTAGTTAATAATTCTAACTTTACTTTAGGTGTCTGGCACTGAGTTCCAGGAGCCCGGTTAGGCCGGAGAGGTTTTGCCGGCCCTCCGGTGGTCGGCCACGGACATTTTAGCGCATCTATGTGACACATTATTTAAACATTGATGATAACTTTAGCGACATAGCTTCATTGATATTATGGGGAGGTTTATTATATATAGTATAGTTTATTATAGAGATTTTTTTTTTACAGTAGGCAGTTAGCAGGACATTCCACGGGAGTGTAGGTTAGATATGACGTAAGTGTAGGTGGTATAAGGAACTTAGCTGGGCATTCTGCAAGTGTGTAGGTTAGGCGTGATGTAGGTGTAGGCAGTCAGAGGGAGTTAGCTGGGCAGTGCAGGGGGAGTCTAAGTTAACTGTCACATAGGTGTAGCTTAGGCATGACATAGATATAGGCGTTCAAGGGGAGTTAACGAGGTGCTCTATTAGGAGTAGTCTGAACTTTACTTCAGGCACTTTGACACAAAATCGATTTTTTTAAAAAAATTGATATTTTCAAAGCAGCAAAGTGCAGGTTGCGAGGAGGGTAGAGGCCATATTTGTCTTGACAGTTATAGGCTACCAAGTCTAGATCACCTGAGCTAGTTAGTGTAAGTATAAATAGACATAGGTCCCCACTACAATATTTGGAGTGTGTCTACACAGAAACTAATTTTAGTTTCAGTGAATGCCCTTTCTGCACTGTGTAGGCACACTTAGAATAGGGCCCCCCTCCGTAATGTTGGCTATGTTGGCAGTGACATCACGCATCCCTAGGTTAAACCCATGTCAGGTTTTATCAGGGACACAGCATATCTTTTTAATAAATTAGATAGACATCAAGTTCAAGTGAGTAGTTCCTTATTTCAATAGATGTTGTATCCTTGTATACGTACATATCACATATATAAGGTATGAAGGCAATGAGTCTTTTCTTGAAAAATTCCCTTAATGCAAAGACATTTCAATTTCTTATGTGGAATATTGAATTGCTGCTTAGTCATATTCTATCTGCAGAGATGTGTCACTGCAATGGATGCTTAGTTTGTACCATTGTATGCCAAACTATGTTTAGACTGGTAAGAACATGGCCACATTTTTCTGATAGTGGTCCTGTTTATTAATATCTCTTCCTGTACGGTCAATATATTGTTGATCTTCTTTGAATCGAAAATTTACAGTGAATTACCAAGTGAGGGTGATTTTCTTGATGTAAGTAAAAAACAACCTATGGCTGGGAATAATTTGCTGCCCTGTTGTTTCAGTCATCCTAGGCATACAATCAAGGCTATCCTGAAAAGTCAATTTATTCACTTGAAAAGAAATTGTAAAGTGATAGTAAGTATCCAATATATGCTAACGTGTAGAGTTACATCCAGTTGGGGGAACAGGGATATCCACAATATTTGGTGCTACATACACAAAATAAGGTACATAATATGGACAGAACTATTTTACTAAATTTGAAAGCTAGGAATGTTAAGCAGGCAAAAAATAAGGATCAAGGTAAGATTACATTTAGCACTAAGTTCCATATGGAATACTATATAATATATAGGGGCATATTTTTGAAGTTCCGTATGGAGCTTGATGCCCCGACTCACCGGAAACAGAAGATATGAAGCAGCGGTCTAAAGACCGCTACTCCATACTTTGTCCGCCTGCTCTGAGGTGGTGGACAGAAATTAACTTGATTGAATATGATTGGGTTGATTGACACCCCCTGTTAGTGGCCGATTGGCCGTGAATCTGCAGAGGGTGGCATTGCGCCAGCAGTTTACCAGAACTGCTGGTGCAATGATAAATGCCGACAGCGTCTGCTGTCTACATTTATCAATGTGCAGCGGACTTGATTTGCAATATCGTATCATGTCCGCTCACACCATATTTAATAGGCCCCATAGTATCATCAAAGATTTGTTACACATTTACATACTGAAGATGTTTGCTAAGCCAGTTTAATATGCAACTTTGTAGCATGTAGAGTAAAAACTTTGGTTACATGTTATCTCCATCCCTTTTACCAAATATCACAAATGACAGAATGTGATTAAAAAGAAAGAGAGTTTTTAGGTGTCGAAGTGCTAGATGTAGGTCACGTTCACTTGCTCAATTTGGTCACAAATTTTTGTCCAATACAACTGGAAGATGTTTTCCAATTAAGCTTTACTTTATATGTAATAGTGAGTGAGTACTAATGGAACATGAAACCCAAGCGTTTTCTTTAATGATTCAGATACAGAATACAATTTTAAAAAAGTTCCACTTTACTTCTATTATCAAATTTGCATCATTCTCATGTTTTTCTTTGTTGAAGAGATATCTAGATAGGTAACGTGCACATGTCTAGAAATAGTGCTGCCATCTAGTGCCCTTGCTAATGTTGCTGCCATATATTGCTTCAGACACATGCATGCTCCTTACCTCCCTGCTTTTCAACAAAGGATAACAAGAAAACAAAGAAAATTTGATAACTGAAGTAAATTGGAAAGTTGTATAAAATTGTATGTTCTATACGAATGATGAAAGACAATTTTTGTGTTTTATGTTTCTTTAATTATTAGATCAAGTCTGAAAAGCAGGCATGGTTACCTTAGTACTATAAAACAAATCATATATCTTTGTAAATATCATGCATCTCAGAAGCACTCTCTACTTTTTCAGGGAATCAGAGTGGTTAAACTTATGACTAGAGGGGAGTTTAGGAAGTTGGATTAAGATGGCAACAAGTATTGCTCCCTGTGTGTGACATATTGTATTTTAAATTGTCAAAGGGACAGTCTAGTCAAAATTAAGCTTTCATGATTCAGATAGCGAATGCGATTTTAAACAATTTTCCAATTTTCTTTTATGGTCAAATTTGCTTTGTTCTCTTGGTATTATTTGTATAAAAGCTAAACCTAGGAAGGTTCATAAGCTAATTTCAAGTCTTTGAATGCCGCCTCTTATCTCACTGCATTTTGACAGTGTTAGGTCATGTATGCCATATAGATGACATTGTGCTCATTCCTGTGGACTTTTTTATGAGTCAGCATTGATTGGCAAAAATGCAAGCCTGTCAAAGATCTGAAATAAGCAGAGGCTTAGAGATAAGGTAATCACAAAGGTAAAAAGTATATTAATATAACCGTGTTGGCTATGCTGTTGGTTATGAAGGCAATAAAGGGATTATCTATTTTTTTTAAACAAAAAAATTCTGGAGTAGACTTTCCCTTTAAAATAAAAGTTTTATTTAAATAACACTCAAGGTTTGGTTAGTGGGTGCAGTAACTATCTTCTATAGATATTGTGTATTTGTAGCGTTTTCAGGGGTACTCGATTCCTACACTGTGGGTATCTCCATGTCCTTCTGCTGTTCCTACTGAGACTGTTTTGAAGCTGACTGCTGTTCACTAACAGTTAGTGTGTGACTGTGCAACAACACTATTTTCTTTATTTCATAATTAAACTGAGTAATTTGAGGAAAATTATTAACTTTTTATTAAAATGGGAACTGAGTATGCATGAAAACTAAAAAATAATATGTAATGCAAAATGAGTTTTTATTCAATAGGGCAATGTTCTTAATTAAAAAGGCCTAGGAAAGGTTTTTCTAGGAATATTTCTGGTGAGGATTTGAAAGCAAAATATTTGGCAGGTTCTTCCAGTGCAATCTTATGTTAAACCATTAAAGTGACATTAAACACTTTGGCATCTATTTATCAAGCCGTCAACCGCAAATACGCTGGAATTCCGCAGCGTAATTGTGGCGAGCCTGATTCCCCTTATTTATCAAACCCTACAGACCGGCAAAAGTAGAAATTTGTGACGTAACATAAGATCCGCCAGTCAAAGTCCGACACAGATCAATGCTTACATCATTACAGATGTTCCGAATGCAAATTCGGCACTATCTGACTACTTTTGCAAGTTAACAAATTTCTACCAGTTACACTCGGCACTATTCCGACCCAGCGTACATGGTTTTCAATCCTGGAGGCGGCGGATGCCATAGGAATCAATGGGAGTCTGAAAGCAGCGAAAGCTTATGTTCGCTGCTGCCCGATATCCCATTGATTCCTAAGGGAGAATAAAGTTACGTTTATACCTAACACCCTAACATGTACCCCGAGTCTAAAAACCCCTAATCTGTCGCCCCCTACACCGCTGCCACCTACATTATACTTATTAACCCCTAATCTGCCCCCCCCACACCGCTGCCACCTACATTATGTTATTAGCCCCTAATCTCCCCCCCTACACCGCCGCCACCTACATTATGTAATTAACCCCTAATCTGCCCCCCTACACCGCTGCCACCTACATTATGTTATTAACACCTAATCTGCCCCTCCCTACACCGCCGCCACCTACATTATGCTATTAACTCCTAATCTGCCCCCCCTACACCACCGCCACCCACATAACACTTATTAACTCTTAAGTCCCCAATGTCGCCGCCAGTATATTAAATTTATTAACCCCTAACCCTAACACCCCCTAACTTAAATCTAATTTAAATAAATATAAATCAAATTACTATCATTACCTACATTATTCCTATTTAAAACTAAATACCTATAAAATAAACCCTAAAATAGCTACAATATAACTAATAGTTACATTGTAGCTAGCTTAGGGTTTATTTTTATTTTACAGGCAAGTTTGTATTTATTTTAACTAGGTAGAATAGTTATTAAATAGGTATTAACTATTTAATAACTACCTAGCTAAAATAAATACAAAAGTACCTGTAAAATAAAACCTAACCTAAGTTACAATTACACCTAACACTACACTATAATTAAATACATTATCTAAATTAAATACAATTAACTAAATTAAATACAATAATCTAAATTAAATTAAATTTTCTAAAGTATAAAAAAACCCCCACTAAATTACAGAAAATAATAAACAAATTACAGAAATTTAAACTAATTACACCTAATCTAAGGTCTTCATCCAAGCCGGGCAGAAGTGGTCCTCCAGACGGGCAGAAGTTTTCATCCAGACGGCATCTTCTATCTTCATCCATCCTCTTCAGCCGACGACTACCCGACGAATGAAGGTTCCTTTAAGTGACATCATCCCTTAGATTCAGATTGGCTGATAGAATTCTATCAGGCAATTGGAATTAAGGTAGAAAAAAATCTTATTGGCTGATGCAATCAGCCAATAGGATTGAACTTCAATCCTATTGGCTGATTGGAACAGCCAACAGGATTGAGCTTGCATTCTATTGGCTGTTCCAATCAGCCAATTTCAATCCTATTGGCTGATTGTATCAGCCAATAGGATTTTTTCTACCTTAATTCCGATTGGCTGATAGAATTCTATTAGCCAATCAGAATCAGAGGGACGCCATCTTAGATGATGTCACTTAAAGGAACCTTCATTCGTTGGGTAGTCGTCGGCTGAAGAGAATGCTCTGCGTCGGATGTCTTGAAGATGGACCCGCTCTGCGCTGGATGGATGAAGATAGAAGATGCCGTCTGGAGGACCACTTCTGCCCGGCTTGGATGAAGACTTCTGCCCGTCTGGAGGACCACTTCTGCCCAGCTTGGATGAAGACGTCTCCCGGTAAGTCGATCTTCAGGGAGTTAGTGTTAGTTTTTTTTAAGGGTTTATTGGGTGGGTTTTATTTTTTAGGTTAGGGCTTTGGGCTGCAAAAGAGCAAACTGTCCTTTTAAGGGCAGTGCCCATCCAAACGCCCTTTTCAGGGCAATTGGGAGCTTAGGTTTTTTTAGTTAGGATTTTATTTGGGGGGGTTGGTTGTGTGTGTGGTGGGTTTTATTGTTGGGGGGGGTTGTTTGTATTCTTTTTTACAGGTAAAAAGAGCTGATTACTTTGGGGCAATGTTCCACAAAAGGCCCTTTTAAGGGCTATTGGTAGTTTAGTTTAGGCTAGGGTTTTTTATTTTGGGGGGTGGCTTTTTCATTTTGATAGGGCTATTAGATTATGTGTAATTAGTTTAAATTTCTGTAATTTGTTTATTATTTTCTGTAATTTAGTGTTTTTTTTTTTTGTACTTTAGATAATTTAATTTATTTAATTGTTGTTAATTTAGTTAATTTATTTAATTATAGTGTAGTGTTAGGTGTAATTGTAACTTAGATTAAGTTTTATTTTACAGGTACTTTTGTATTTATTTTAGCTAGGTAGTTATTAAATAGTTAATAATTATTTAATAACTATTCTACCTAGTTAAAATAAATGCAAACTTGCCTGTAAAATAAAAATAAACCCTAAGCTAGATACATAGGCCTCTAGTTATAAAGCCGTCGACCTCAAATACGCTGGAATTCCGCAGCGTATTTGTAGCGAGGCTGATTCACTAAGTTATCAAGCCCTGCTGCCCGTGAAAGTAGAATATAGTGATGTACGCTTCGATCCGCCGAACTCAGTCCAACACATATCGATTCTTACGTCACTCCAGATGTTCCGAACGCAAGTTCGGCACAATCTGACTACTTTTGCTAGTTATCAAATAACTAGCAGGTACACTCGGCCCTTTTCCTGCCCAGCGTACCTGGTTTTCAATCCACCACCCTGGAGGCGGCGGATCCCATAGGAATCAATGGGAGTCTGACCATAGTGAAAGCTCATGTTCGCTGCTGCCCGACATCCCATTGATTCCTATGGGAAGTGTGTACACCTAACACCCTAACATGTACCCCGAGTCTAAACACCCCTAATCTGCCCCCCCCTACACTGCCGCAACTAAATAAATGTAGCCGCAACCTATATTAAACTTATTAACCCCTAATCTGCCCCCCCTACACCGTCGCCACCTATAATAAATTTATTAACCCCTATCCTGCCCCCCCTATACCGCCGCCATCTATATTAAAATAATTAACCCCTAAACCTAAGTCTAACACTAACCCTAACACCCCCCTAACTTAAATATTATTTTAATAAATCTAAATAAAATTACTATTATTAACTAAATTAATCCTATTTAAAACTAAATACTTACGTATAAAATAAACCCTAATATAGCTACAATATAACTAATAATTATATTGTAGCTATTTTAGGATTTATTTTTATTTTACAGGGAAATTTTAATTTATTATAACTAGGCACAATAGCTATTAAATAGTTATTAACTATTTAATAGCTACCTAGTTAAAATAAAGGCAAATTTACCTGTAAAATAAAAACTAACCTAAGTTACAATTACACCTAACACTACACTATCATGAAATAAATTATTCCTATTTAAAACTAAATACTTACCTGTAAAATAAACCCTAAGATAGCTACAATGTAATTAATAATTACATTGTAGCTATCTTAGGATTTATATTTATTTTACAGGTAACTTTGTATTTATTTTAACTAGGTAGAATAGTTATTAAATAGTTATTAACTATTTAATAACTACCTAGCTAAAAGAAATACAAAATTACCTGTAAAATAAATCCTAACCTAAGTTACAATTAAACCTAACACTACACTATAATTAAATAAATTAAATTAATTAACTACAAATACCTACAATTGAATACAATTAAATAAACTAACTAAAGTACAAAAAATAAAAAAAACTAAGTTACAAAAAATAAAAAATATTACAAGATTTTTAAGCTAATTACAACTAATCTAAGCCCCCTAATAAAATAACAAAGCCCCCAAAATAAAAAAATGCCCTACCCTATTCTAAATTACGAAAGTTAACAGCTCTATTACCTTACCAGCCCTTAAAAGGGCCTTTTGCGGGGCATGCCCCAAAGTATTCAGCTCTTTTGCATGTTAAAAAAATGCAACCCCCCAACATTAAAACCCACCACCCACATTCCCCTACTCTAACCCAAACCCCCCTGAAATAAACCTAACACTACCCCCCTGAAGATCATCCTACCTTTAGCCGTCTTCAGCCAGCCGACCACCGATGGAACAGAAGAGGACATCCACAGTGGCTGAAGTCTTCATCCAAGGGGCGCTGAAGAGGTCTTCCATCCAATAGAAGTTTTCATCCAGGCGGCATCTTCAATCTTCATCCATCCGGAGCGGAGCCATCTTCAAAGCAGCCGACGCGGAGCCATCTTCATCCACCGATGCCTACTCGACAAATGAATATTCCTTTAAGTGATGTCATCCAAGATGGCGTCCCTCGAATTCCGATTGGCTGATAGGATTCTATCAGCCAATCGGAATTAAGGTAGGAAAAATCTGATTGGCTGATTGGAACAGCCAATAGAATGCTAGCTCAATCTGATTGGCTGATTGGATTACAATTACATTGTAGCTATTTTAGGATTTATATTTATTTTACAGGTAACTTTGTATTTATTTTAGCTAGGTAGTTATTAAATAGTTAAATAAATATAAATCCTAAAATAGCTACAATGTAATTATTAATTACATTGTAGCTATCTTAGGGTTTATTTTACAGGTTTATGTTACAGGTAAGTATTTATTTTTAAATAGGAATAATTTAGTTAATGATAGTGTAGTGTTAGGTGTAATTGTAACTTAGGTTAGTTTTTATTTTACAGGTAAATTTTACTTTATTTTAACTAGGTAGCTAATAAATAGTTAATAACTATTTATAGCTATTGTGCCTAGTTAAAATAAGTTAGGGTTAGACTTAGGTTTAGGGGTTAATAATTTTATTATAGGTTGCGGTGGTATAGGTGGGGCAGGATAGGGGTTAATAAATTTATTATAGGTGGCGACGGTGTGGGGGGCAGATTAGGGGTTAATAAGTTTAATATAGGTGGCGGCGGGGTCCGGAAGCGGCGGTTTAGGGGTTAAACATTTTATTTCGTTGCGGCGGGGTACGGGATCGGCAGGATAGGGGTTAATAAATTTATTTTAGGTGGCGGCGGTATAGGGGGGCAGGATAGGGGTTAATAGGTATTATGTAGGTGGCGGCGGGGTCCGGTAATGGTGGTTTAGGGGTTAATCAGTTTATTAGAGTGGCGGTGGGCTCCGGGAGCACTGGTTTAGGGGTTAATACATTTATTATAGTTGCGGCGGGGTCTAGGAGCGGCGGTTTAGGGGTTAATAACTTTATTTAGTTGCGGGGGTGCCGGTATAGGGGGTAGAACAGTATAGTATAGTGTGAGTGCTTAGTGACAGGGGTATCAATAAAGCTGGGAAAAAGCCGAAGAGCAGCGAGATCGGGTGAGTTATAATTATCACAGTCCGCTGCTCATCGCCCCGTACTTGGTGCACGGCTTTTTGACAACTTTTTTGATAACTTTGGCGAGCTTATTCAGGTCCGCGGTGGCGATGGTAGGCGAGCTTAGGCGGGCGTATTTGGCCGGTGAAGGCAGGTAAGTAGACACGTTGATAACTAGAGGCCATAGTAACTATTAGTTATATTGTAGTTAGCTTAGGGTTTATTTTATTGGTATGTATTTAATTTTAAATAGGAATAATGTTGTTAATGATAGTAATATTTATTTATATTTATTTAAATTAGCTCTACTAGATAGGGGGCGCCCTCAATGTATATGTACAATAAACTGATAATATATATTATATCAAATATATCTTCAGGATACGAGAATCCCAAACTATAAAATGGTGATTACATTAACCACATATGGTGACACAGGGAGTAAGGTAGATGATAAAAAGATAATACAATATAGTATATTAATTACACACTGTGTAGGGTATAAAATCAGTCTCTGGCAACGATCAGAATATGAGCAGGTAATCCCTTGAAGATATAATGATGGTGGGTACTGGCAGCAATCTGTGGAGGACCCGGCCTGGATCCCAAAACAACAATCTAAGATAAGAAGACAAGACAGATGCGCCACATGGCCCAGTATTGTTTGTTCCAAGATATATATAGTGGTAATGTATTAAATTACACTCATGTGCATAGAAGCACTCCAGATAGTACAGTGGGAGCAGTCTGGGATCTATAACAGTCACCCAGCAGACCAACCTCTTGGAAGGATAGAATATTCTTCAGTGTGAGATACAAAAAAGACACAAAGGTGCCTATATGGCCTAGTACAGTTTATACCAAGGAGTAGGTGTTATGGGTGGTATAATATATACTCACATATGTTGAAGCATCTCCAATGATGCCAATAAAGCAGGAAGGGATCAATATGGTCACCCAACAGACTTAAACGAGGCAAGCAGCATAGACCAAAGCTCCAAAGTGTCCAGTGGGCCAAACCAATTGGTCAAAAAAAAGTTGTACAGCAAGTGTTTTTTTAAAAAGTTATCAACTTTACTTTATTAAAATATATAAAAACAAGCAACACATTTCTCAGCAACAAGCTGTTTCATCAGGCTTATAAAAATGACAAAAAACACTTGCTATATATACACCAAACAATTGAGTTAAGCTAATTGGCAACACTTGTGAGGGGAGTGGCTGATACATGGCTAGCTCATTTAGAACCAATAGTAATTTATGTAACAAAAATTGTAGCAGGCATGTCAAGACATAGTGAACCTGGTTACACATTAGTAAACATTCATCATAATCAATAAAACATACTGTCATTTCATAAAAATTGTTTCATAAAAATGCAATCATTTCGAGGACTTCCGGTAGGCGGGCTTAACGAGTGGCCGCATCTGTGCTGAGCTCCGTGTCTAGGAGCGAAAATAGACCTAGAAACGTAACAACAGATCCAGCGACCGGGAGCACAACAAAAGAAAAGAGCCGCACCTCAGAGCCGTGAACTGTGAAGGGGAAGATTAGGCAAGTCACCGAGCCTTAGAACTAACGCCAATTGTGTCTAGAGCCATACGGGTTCAGAACGGTGGGTTGCATAGACCTGTGGGGAGACCGGGTACGAGCCGCAGGCGACAAGCCGGTTGTAGGAGTTAAATTGCCGACTGTATCCATAACATAGAGAGAGGTAGCGACAACCACGTGGCAGAGGCCTAAACGAAAAGCTTTATTCATGTATGCCACTCTGCCCTCTGTCCACAGTAATATAAATAGGCCAGGTCACTAGGATAAGACAGGAATCCCTCACCTATTGAGGCAGGAAGGATTGCTCACACAGACACAGACCCCGGCTCACAGATTTGGGGATTGTTGGAACTGCACAGCTCCCTGCTGGCTGAGTCACGTGCTGCTTAGTTGGGGCCTGTCACTTTCAGCCATTATCATGCTATGAACTGCAATTACATATGTATAAGTGCCTGGAACCCATGGACTGCAGCTGAGAAATTATAACCCACCACAGACAGGCCACTTTATTACAAGAGACTTTGAACATGCTGTTCTGACTGGGACTGTAAACTAACACGGCATAAGGCCTGGCTGGCGACACTGCTTACTGAATTCTCTGTTCAGCTGACAAATAAATACACTGCTGGCTGATTGGAATAACAGCATCACAGAAACGTACACAGAAACAAACATCTATGCCATAGCTCCAAGAACTTCAATGAAAGTAGATCAATATTTTCACAAAGTCTCATCCAAGACATCTGTAGACATGTCACACAGGACAAAGAACGCTGAGAATAAAAAACAACACAAATTTGCAGCAGAAATTCACACAGAAGAACTAGCTTTAACAAGCCAAGAGACCCCAACTAGACTAGACCATAATGCCCTATTGCAGGAGTTGAAATCCTTCTTCCTCCCCAAAATGGACTCACTACAGATGGGAGTGGACACCCTCACGTGCGAGGTGCGCCAATTTGCTGCTAGAATAAATGCGGCTGAAACTCGCATCTTGGATGTGGAGGACAGACAAGTTGCCGCTGACACAACTATTAAACAACTAGTGAAGAAAACGCAAATTCTCCAAGATCGAGTAGACGACCTAGAAAATAGGAGCCGGCGCAACAATCTCAGGATAGTGGGAGTCCCAGAGTCCATCAAGGGCAAAGACCTGCTAGAGTTTGTGGCGCTGACCTTTCCTAAGCTATTGGGGTTACACCCTGACATCTTACCAATCGATGTAGAAAGAGCACACAGGATAGGCCCAGAGAGAGGACTAGAACAAACTCAGAACAGACCAAGACAGGTTATATTCAAATCCCTAAATTTTCAAGAGAAACTCAAAATTCTAAGGGCCTACCGAGCCTGCAAAGAGACGCTTTTCGAGAATGCAAAACTCCTCCTATTTCAGGATTACTCAATAGAAGTGACTAAACAAAGAAAAGAATTCGCACCATTGTGTTCCATGCTGCACGAGCAGGGGAGGCAAGTAGCCTTGCTGTTTCCAGCGAAACTTCGACTGCAAACGCCATATGGAACTAAATTTTTTCACTCACCACAAGTACAGTCTTCTCGGACTTCCTCTGCTCTGAGGACTGTGGTCCTCATGGATAACCCCAATGAGACTTTGAATGTCTATGCAAAACTTTGTTTTCCACAATAATGGAAAAAGCTGTGGCTTAAAGGCCGCGAAGGTGGACTGGTATAGAGGGGAGTTACTCCAACCCCCCAGGGTAACGTTGTACCACTTTAATGTGTTTAATGTTTACTGTTTTATTGTTGTTTTTATGTTTAAATAGTTGTAAAGGTTCTAAAAACTGTTCTTTACTATTACATCTGCTAAACATAACAAAAGATGTGAAGATACAAATGAAACATATAGATAGGTTGAGATTGTTTCAAATGTTGTTGATGTTTAGGTTAAAAAAATTTGAACTATACTTATTAATGGTGTTTACCTACATACTCATCATAAACCATTCATGTGGAGGTAGACTTAGTAGAGGGGAAAAGATAAATACACAAACCACAACCCAAATAAACAAAGGGTATAACAAACGGCACCACATAGAGAGGAGAGAGAAACCTCAATATTTAATAGCAAGGGGAAACCCCTTTCTGCATAGTACAGTGATACACAAGTATACTTGTATTGCTTACCAACGATATATATCAAGGCTCATAGGTCATCGCACACACCTTGCAAGAAAGACAGGCCCGAACTACCACCAAACCCCGAGGTAGGAGAGGGAGTGGGGGATCATAGCCAGGAGATACAACTTGGACGGGATCTAGAGAACACACATAATAGACCAGACAATCCCCCAAAGTTAGGACTAACTATAGTTAATCATCTACAGGAAAGCGAGAAAAATGATACATTGACCCTCACTGATACGGGCGGAGGTGAGGGAATCGCAGTGGAAACCACACTAGAACTTTGTCGGGGGGGGGGGGAAAGTTAGGCCTGAGATAACACAGTACTGTAAAATGTATTGCATAGTGTTAAGATTGTCATGCTGTCTGGTATTCTCTCCCGCACTACGGATCTTTAGACTCTGCTCTTGTAAAGTTTCTGCCCCCTTTGTCTCTATACCACCTCACCCCTCTTTGGGGGTTTTTTTTTTCCTCAGGCTGCATAGCTCTAACTTACAAAGATGCCACTTAGAGTTACAACTTGGACTCAATACACCTATCAAACGTAAAGCAGTACTTAACCATCTCAAAAAACTAGGCACTGACATTGCGCTACTACAGGAGACGCACCTTACCGACATAGAACACCAAAAGCTACGCAGAGAATGGGTGAATCAGGTTATCTTTCTTTCGCACACCAGGGCTAGCAGAGGGTTGGCAATAAGGTTTGGGAAGAAACTGACGGTTAACATAAAAAATACACACCTAGACAACAACTTCAGATACATGATAGTGGAAGCAACAGTGGACTCAGTAGACTATGTTTTCTGTAACATATACGCGCCTAACCATAGGGACCCCAAATTCTGGGAAGATCTGATAAAACACTTAGCACCTCACTGGGGGACCCGATTGATAATTGGAGGGGACTTTAATATCTCCCCGACTCATACCCTCGATAGACAATGGCTAGAGCCTCTGAAAATCAGAGATCCCCGAAAAAACTATAAAGCGAAATATGAAACAAGAATATTTAGAATGTTCGATACAGATGTCAACACTAGTTATATCTGGAGACTGCGTAACCCAGAGGGTAAGGAATTTACATGCCTATCAAAAGCGAAACACACGCTATCTAGGATAGACATTTTCCTAATAGACAAAAAACTCATCGACCGAGTACTGGACTGCAAAATTCACGACATACTGATATCAGACCACGCACCAGTGACACTGACGTTGAGAACTAACGGACAACACACTAATAGAAATACACTCCGCTTCCCCACCTACCTGATAAAATCGGAATCCTTTATCAAATTCCTACAACATTCCTGGACAGACTATGTGACAGATAATGCCATCCACACAGATAATATTGCACTTTTTTGGGAGGCAGCTAAAACAGTGTTGGCAGGTAATATTATCTCATATGCAGCTAAAGTGAAACATAGGACACAACTCAGACACATAAGCCTACAGAAACATTTAGCTCAGGCCTATCACCGTTACCTTCAGACTAATTCAAAAACTACATACAAGAGCTACATATCAGCAAAGGCCGAGTTAAATACATTCACAAATCACCAGGCTGCTTCGGGCTTATTAAAAACGGCGAGCAGATTTTATAGATTCGGAAGTCGTTCGGGAAAGTTGCTGGCCACACTAACTAAGGCACAGACAGCAAAGGTTAGTATTGCCGCTCTGCGCTGGAAAGGCAGGTCATATACCACCTCGGAGGACATAGTGACTTGTTTCGAACTGTACTATTCGCACATATACACGAAACAGGCCCCAGCACCTAGAGAATTGGTGACCCAATTCTGGGACTCGGTTAAACTTCCGAAAATTTCCTCAGATCAATTAGATAATCTGAACGCTCCGGTCACGCAAGAAGAACTATCTAACACCCTAAAAAGCTTGCCCTTAGGCAAGACACCTGGCCCAGATGGTCTGCCATCGGAATTTTATAGGGCTCTGCAACCACAGCTGACTGCCACCCTCACTAGACTGTTCAATTCCCTTTTGCAAACAGATATGCGTCCTTCTAGAGAATTCATGGCGGCGAACATTACACTCATACCCAAACCAGGCAAGGATCACTCCTTGCCGGAATCTTATAGACCCATTTCTCTCTTAAATGTGGACTATAAATTGTTCACAAAACTATTGGCGAATAGACTCAAGACCATACTGCCAGATCTGATCCATCCGGACCAGACTGGCTTCATATTCAAACGTACATCAGTAGTAAATCTCCATAGAGTATTACAGGTAGTAGACCACTATTGGAGACAGAGGAACGAAGGTCAGACGAAATGCAGCCCGGAGGCCTTCCTGTTGTCCCTGGACGCAGAGAAGGCCTTCGATAGGGTGGAATGGCCCCATTTGATGGAGTCATTGCATAGATTTGGGTTCGAGGGTCATTTTTTGAACATACTGGGCAAAATCTATAACTTACCAGTGGCGAGGGTTCTATCCAACGGTCTATTCTCGGGAGACTTTCTTCTCCAGAGGGGCACCAGGCAGGGGTGTCCCCTCTCCCCACTATTGTTCAATCTCGCCTTGGAACCTCTGGCCTCAAAACTCAAGGGAGTGTTCCCAGGTATTAGCATAAAGAATGTCCCTCTCCACCTGGCACTATACGCAGATGACATGTTGTTGTTTGTGGACTCCCCACAAGTACACGTCCCGATCATACTCCAGACGATAAAGGAATTTGGCACCTTGTCGGGGTACAAAATAAATACCTCCAAATCAGAAGTGCTGTGGCTTAGGAAACATCAGCACTCTACTCATGACTTCCTGTTTGTAGAAGCAACGGAAAGTCTTCTGTACCTAGGTATACACCTGCATAGGGAGCCTGCAAAAATTTATAAACTAAACATATCCAACAAGTGTATACAATTATCCTCTCAGTTGTCAAATTGGCTTGACCTCCCCTTGGGGCTATCGGGTAGAGTCCACTTGATTAAGATGACGATATTACCCAAAATATTATACCCAATGCATATGTTGCCATTTCTCTTGACTAATGCAGACACAAACCTCCTATCTAGGGCGATATCGCGATTCATCTGGAAAAAAGGGAAACCGCGGATAGCGATGAAAAAATTACAACTTCCTTATTCTGCAGGGGGGCTAGCCCTCCCGAATTTAAAGCTATATAATTGGGCAGCGCTGGCTAGGATGGTAATAGACTGGCAGCTAGGCACAGCCCACTTTGGGGATGATAAGCTTGAGAGAGCGATGGTAGCCCCCATCTCACTGGCATATTTGCCCTATGGAAAAGGAGGAACCCTACCCACTGAAATCCTCAATAATGTGACAAACAGAGATCCTCTAAGGGCCTGGCACAGAATACATAAATATTTAAAGATTGACTCCCCCTCGCCCAGGTTTATACCGGTCTTGGGAAACCCAGATTTCCCTGCTGGTATGGACCAGGAACCCTTCCGAGTCTGGGAGGGAATGGGACTAAAGGTACTGGGAGACACGCTGGATCCACTACTACACACAGTTCGATCCTTTCAGGATTTAAAATCCAGATTTCACATCCCAAATGGGCATTTTTATGCCTATTTACAGCTGAGACACTATGTGGGATCGCTGCAGTCTTCCAATGAAAGGTTCTGGGAGGCATCACCTTTCGCAATAGCACAAACCTTGTTCCGAGCGGGATCATTCTCGCTATCCCATATTTACAAACGCCTGCTACAACAAAACGAATCTAAGATCCTAGCAAAAGTTATATCAACACATATCCTCGCCTTCTCGGTAGAGCCCACAATACAAGAACTTAAAGAAAGCCTTGAAAAAACCAGACAGGCAACACTAGCGGTGTCACAAAGGGAAACACAGGTTAGAATCCTACACATGGATTATATCACACCACATAGACTATCCAAATGGGACAAAGGAATCCCAGACCACTGTATTAAATGCAGATCACCAGCCCCATCATTACATCATTACTTTTACACTTGCCCGAAGGTCAGAAAGTTTTGGGGTCAATGTCAATACTGGCTAAAACTCACACTTAAAATAGAAATTGAATTCAAGGAGCCAGAAATCTTCCTGTTTAAATGGGACGATGAACATAAAAAGCTACATAAATTCCTTACTCTATACACAATTCTCGCCAGACAATGCATTCTTAAGAGATGGATTGTTAGACAAGCACCGACGATGGCACAATTGAAACACCTGTTACTCAAGCAACTGTTCATGGAACAATACGACGCTAGACTTGACACAAAAAGCAGACTACGCCCCTTTCTTAAAAAATGGAAAATATATATAGATACACTGGACCCATCTATACAGAATCAGATATTTAAACCATTTGCACACCTAGACACAATACGGCAAGTTAATTTGGAAGAAGGGAGACATTCTGTAGTGAGGATAGAACAAAGTGGTGACTTCTCGGAAGTGATGCTGTTTTAAGCTGGAAATACCAACACACCAACAAGACATGGGTACATACACACACTTTTTTTTTTTCTCTCCCTCTCTCTTCCCCTTCCCTTTATGCATGTATGTATGTGTATGGGTGCATATGTATATATGCATCTGGGTCTTCTTTCTCCCCTCCCTCCCCCGCTCCTCCGCACTAACGGCTAGATTTAGAGTTTTGTCGGTAACGACCCGAAAATCTAACGCCGGCTTTTTTCTGGCCGCACCATAAAAATAACTCTGGTATTGAGAGTCCACATAAAGGCTGCGTTAGGCTCCAAAAAAGGAGCGTAGAGCATATTTAACGCAGCTTCAACTCTGGATACCAGAGTTGCTTACGCAAGAGGCCAGCCTCAAAAACATGCTCGTGCACGATTCCCCCATAGGAAACAATGGTGCTGTTTGAGCTGAAAAAAAAACCTAACACCTGCAAAAAAGCCGCGTTCAGCTCCTAACGCAGCACCATTGTTTCCTATGGGGAAACACTTCCTACGTCTGCACCTAACACTCTAACATGTACCCCGAGTCTAAACACCCCTAACCTTACACTTATTAACCCCTAATCTGCCGCCCCCGTTATCGCTGACCCCTGCATATTATTTTTAACCCCTAATCTGCCGCTCCGTAAACCGCCGCTACTTACATTATCCCTATGTACCCCTAATCTGCTGCCCTAACATCGCCGACCCCTATATTATATTTATTAACCCCTAATCTGCCCCCCACAACGTCGCCTCCACCTGCCTACACTACCCCTAATCTGCCGACCGGAGCGCTACTATAATAAAGTTATTAACCCCTAATCCGCCTCACTAACCCTATAATAAATAGTATTAACCCCTAATCTGCCCTCCCTAACATCGCCGACACCTAACTTCAATTATTAACCCCTAATCTGCCGACCGGAGCTCACCGCTATTCTAATAAATGTATTAACCCCTAAAGCTAAGTCTAACCCTAACACTAACACCCCCCTAAGTTAAATATAATTTACATCTAACGAAAATTAATTATCTCTTATTAAATAAATTATTCCTATTTAAAGCTTAATACTTACCTGTAAAATAAATCCTAATATAGCTACAATATAAATTATAATTATATTATAGCTATTTTAGGATTAATATTTATTTTACAGGCAACTTTGTAATTATTTTAACCATGTACAATAGCTATTAAATAGTTAAGAACTATTTAATAGTTACCTAGTTAAAATAATTACAAAATTACCTGTAAAATAAATCCTAACCTAAGTTACAATTAAACCTAACACTATACTATCATTAAATTAATTAAATAAAATACCTACAATTACCTACAATTAAACCTAACACTACACTATAAATAAATAAATTAAATACAATTCCTACAAATAACTACAATGAAATAAACTAACTAAAGTACAAAAAATAAAAAAGAACTAAGTTACAAAAAATAAAAAAATATTTACAAACATAAGAAAAATATTACAACAATTTTAAAATAATTACACCTACTCTAAGCCCCCTAATAAAATAACAAAGACCCCCAAAATAAAAAATGCCCTACCCTATTCTAAATTACTAAAGTTCAAAGCTCTTTTACCTTACCAGCCCTGAACAGGGCCCTTTGCGGGGCATGCCCCAAGAAGTTCAGCTCTTTTGCCTGTAAAAAAAAACATACAATACCCCCCCCCAACATTACAACCCACCACCCACATACCCCTAATCTAACCCAAACCCCCCTTAAATAAACCTAACACTAAGCCCCTGAAGATCTTCCTACCTTGTCTTCACCTCACCAGGTATCACCGATCCGTCCTGGCTTCAAAATCTTCATCCAACCCAAGCGGGGGCTGGCGATCCATCATCCGGTGGCTGAAGAGGTCCAGAAGAGGCTCCAAAGTCTTCATCCTATCCGGGAAGAAGAGGCGATCCGGACCGGCAACCATCTTGATCCAAGCGGCATCTTCTATCTTCATCCGATGACGACCGGCTCCATCCTGAAGACCTCCACCGCGGACCCATCTTCTTCCGGCGACGTCCAACTGAAGAATGACGGTTTCTTTAAGGGACGTCATCCAAGATGGCGTCCCTCGAATTCCGATTGGCTGATAGGATTCTATCAGCCAATCAGAATTAAGGTAGGAATATTCTGATTGGCTGATGTCTCAGTTGTATGTACCGATATCATTGGACTGGGCACCATTACGGACATAGAGTGTCATCCAAGGGGGTGTGTCAGAGTGCCGCATCTATGTCAGCTGTGATAGTGCTGTCAAAGGAATAGAAATTCCTATTCAGTTGTACGATGTCCAAGGGGGTGTGTCAGAGTATCATATATAATATCTTTATAGATACATAGATGTGAGATGGAAACATATATTAGCATATATTAGCATTGCATTATGATTACTAAGAGACTCTCTTGTGAATCCACTTATGTAATATATCTAGTGAACTGCTCTTGTGGGGTTCAGTATGTAGGGCGTATGAGCCGCACCATCAAGAAGCGATGGAGTGAGCACACTTACAACATCAAAAGGAAGTTTCTAAAACATAGTCTATCGAGACATTGTGCATTTGCACACAAAGGAAGTCTAAAAACAATTTCTATACTACCCATTGAACAGATACCTCGGAATAGCCATAATTCCATGCTTAGACTGCACCGTAGGGAAACCTATTGGATACACAAGCTACACACTCTAGCCCCAGATGGTCTAAATTAATCTGTTGACCTTGCAGCTTTCGATTTATAACTGATTGATTTTGTTGAATCCTTACTCTTATGAAGTGATAATCCATCCTTGGTCATCATGACCTTACTCAATATTAATATTCTTGAGAATACTGTATCCGGTCAGCTACTTCGCATTCATATGGGCCTGACATTTTGTGGGGCACCAAAATTGGGCATTTTGGCTACTACCACTATGTCAGCTATGGTTATTCGAGAGATAGACTGATATGCTATATATATAAATGACATGTTATATATATAGATGATATGTTAAGATCAAATTAGTCTTAGATGCTTTGGATATAAATTAATTGATACATCAATTATGTCATTATATTATTACTACAAGATCTTGAATGAATATACCTTTTAAGTTGGTTTACATGAATTCTAATAATATGAATAACTTTTATTACTATCACCTTAAGGTAACTATTACTGGCAAAAAATTTTTTGGCTAAGTACTCTAGCCACCATTTACTAATAGAATCTAACTATGGAAATCTACTAATGTGGTCAGGCTATACTATCTCCATCTTATATCTTTTAATCAATAAAGATATTATGTATAACCTAGAAAGATATTATGAATATCTTTATATTATGAGAGTCCTAGCAATGCTAATACATGCTAATATATGTTTCCATCTCACATCTATGTATCTATAAAGATATTATATATGATCTAGTAAGATATTATGGATATCTTTGTATTTTGAGAGTTTTAGCAATGCTAATACATGTCCTTATATCTTTGTATCTATAAAGATATTATATCTGATCCAGAAAGATATTATGTATGTCTTTAAATTATGAGAGTCTTAGCAATACGAATACATGTAGGTTAGGATCCGCCCTATTGACCCACTTATGAGGGCATCATCTTCCTTTTTTATTTTTTTAGGTCACTTAAACAATGGTCACTGGCATTATATATATATCTATGTTTCACATTAAAGAGGGAATCCTTAAATCTTACTACACAAATAGTGATATTAGTATATTATCACTTGCACTGCACATTCATAGATATTTATTTATTTTATTACATGACTTAGCAAAAGTTAGGCTATGGGTCACACTACGATCATATAAGATTAGGTACCAAGTATATTTATAATGCCATTTATCACTCTCTACTTATTAACATCAAAATTTATACCATCACCATTTTATTATTAGAGAGACACTGTTAATACACTGAATAGGTTCCATACACATCAATTATTTATTTGCATATCACCACTTACACATATAGAATAGGGCTCATAATACACTTATTTATGTATAATGCACTTTCAGTAAACACTATTATCAATTATTTAGAATTATTATCGCTTTATTAGTTAAATATCACAAATTGTTTGGCCGCAACATTATTTGTTAGTTACAACATACATATTGTTATAGACAATTACAATCCTTACAGCATTAGGTTAGTATTTGTGACGCTAAATGGTCACCATGGCAACATCAATATGTCTCATCTCCCATTTGAACGTACGATCTTTAGGATTGAAGCAGCCTGATTAATACATTTTATTTAGACCACAATGTAACCTAAAGTTACAACACTACATGAGACATTGTACAACTGAATAGGAATTTCTATTCCTTTGACAGCACTATCACAGCTGACACAGACGCGGCACCCCCTTGGATGACACTCTATGTCTGTAACGGAGCCCAGTCCAATGATACCGGTACATACAACTGAGTCCCATTGTGACATGCGCAATATGAAAAATTAGACGCTAACCTAAGGGCACAGAGACGCCATTGATAATACTCACACATCAAGTGTAGCATGAATTAGTATCGTAAGTAAAATAGGAATTTTTTATTTCTCTGTTTTTGAAAACGTGCTTCTCATTTATTAATGAATAAGGCAACTTATTAGTAATGGGATACACATAAGAGAAAAATTTGGAGGTCAAAAAAATCTCAACCAGTAACACATGAAATCTATAAAGGTGGAAACTTGCCTACATAGTATATGAAATTTCATGATACCATCTAATATATGTGAAATTATTGCATTTTTATGAAACAATTTTTATGAAATGTTTTATTGATTATGATGAATGTTTACTAATGTGTAACCAGGTTCACTATGTCTTGACATGCCTGCTACAATTTTTGTTACATAAATTACTATTGGTTCTAAATGAGCTAGCCATGTATCAGCCACTCCCCTCACAAGTGTTGCCAATTAGCTTAACTCAATTGTTTGGTGACATGCGCAATATGAAAAATTAGACGCTAACCTAAGGGCACAGAGACGCCATTGATAATACTCACACATCAAGTGTAGCATGAATTAGTATCGTAAGTAAAATAGGAATTTTTTATTTCTCTGTTTTTGAAAACGTGCTTCTCATTTATTAATGAATAAGGCAACTTATTAGTAATGGGATACACATAAGAGAAAAATTTGGAGGTCAAAAAAATCTCAACCAGTAACACATGAAATCTATAAAGGTGGAAACTTGCCTACATAGTATATGAAATTTCATGATACCATCTAATATATGTGAAATTATTGCATTTTTATGAAACAATTTTTATGAAATGTTTTATTGATTATGATGAATGTTTACTAATGTGTAACCAGGTTCACTATGTCTTGACATGCCTGCTACAATTTTTGTTACATAAATTACTATTGGTTCTAAATGAGCTAGCCATGTATCAGCCACTCCCCTCACAAGTGTTGCCAATTAGCTTAACTCAATTGTTTGGTGTATATATAGCAAGTGTTTTTTGTCATTTTTATAAGCCTGATGAAACAGCTTGTTGCTGAGAAATGCGTTGCTTGTTTTTATATATTTTAATAAAGTAAAGTTTATTACTTTTTAAAAAAACACTTGCTGTACAACTTTTTTGGACCAATTGGTTTGGCCCACTGGACACTTTGGAGCTTTGGTCTATGCTGCTTGGGTGACCATATTGATCCCTTCCTGCTTTATTGGCATCATTGGATATACTTCAACATATGTGAGTATATATTATACCACCCATAACACCTACTCCTTGGTATAAACTGTACTAGGCCATATAGGCACCTTTGTGTCTTTTTTGTATCTCACACTGCAGAATATTCTATACTTCCAAGAGGTCGGTCTGCTGGGTGACTGTTATAGATCCCAGACTGCTCCCACTGCACTATCTGGAGTGCTTCTATGCACGTGAGGGTAATTTAATACATTACCACTATATATATCTTGGAACAAACAATACTGGGCCATGTGGCGCATCTGTCTTGTCTTCTTATTTAAATTATATTTAAGTTAGGGGGTGTTAGGGTTAGACTTAGGTTTAGGGGTTAATAAATTTAATATAGTGGCGGCGACGTTGGGGACGACAGATTATGGGTTAATAACATAATGTAGGTGGCGGCGGTGTAGGGGGCGGCAGATTAGGGGTTAATAAGTATAATGTAGGTGGTGGCGGTGTAGGGGGGCAGATTAGAGGTTAATAACATAATGTAGGTGGCGGCGGTGTAGGGGTGGCAGATTAAGGGTTAATAAGTATAATGTAGGTGTAGGGGGGCAGATTAGGGGTTAATAACATAATGTAGGTGGCGGCGGTGTAGGGGGCGGCAGATTAGGGGTTAATAAGTATAATGTAGGTGGTAGTGGGCTCCGGGAGTGGCGGTACAGGGGTAAAACAGTGTAGTATAGTGTGGGTGTTTAGTGAAAGTATACCAATGAAGCTGGGAAAAAGCCGAAGAGCAGCAAAATCGATGACTGTTAGTTAACAACAGTCCACTGCTCATAGCCCCATACTTGGTGCGCGGCTTTTTGACAGCTTTTTTGGTAACTTTGGAGAACGTATTCAGGTCCGCGGCAGCGATGTTAGGCGATCTTAGGCGAGCGTATTGGTGTTGTTGAATGCAAGTAAGTTGACGGCTTGATAAGTAGATGCCTTTGGCTTTTTTGTATAAAATGTGCTTTATCCCATGCTCCCTAGAAAGGTCAGAAAGTAATAACTATCACCTAGGTTTTTAAAATGCTGCAAATTGTCTATACCAGCTATTTCATTTGCAGGTTATTTTGCTTTGTGGCCTCTTTAGGAAATGTGAAACAAACCACAGCTTTCCTCGCTAAAACAATGCTTTCTGATGTAATCTAATGTCCTCACATTAGAAAACCCTAAAGGAATTTATTTTAAAGAGCTATTTGAATACATTGGAATAAGGATCTATAGGTTTTAAATTTTATATTTTGGCAACTACTAAATACTCCATAATTATGTGTTTTTTATATGAGGTTTTTGTTACTGTAGTAAATGGTTTAAAAAATAGAATGTAAGACAAAATAGCATGAAAGAATATTCACTAAAGGAAGCACATCACTTGAAAAAGAACCCAAGGCAAAAATAAGGTTTAAACAAGGCCAGGGGGGCATATCTATCAAGCTCCGTACAGAGCTTGAAGCCCCTTGTTTCTGGCGAGCCTTCAGCATCGCCAGAAACACCAGTTATGAAGCAGTGGTCTAAAGACCGCTACTCCATAACCTATCCACCTGCTCTGAGCAGGCGGACAGACATCGCTGCAACTTCAACCCGATCGAGTACGATTGGGTTGATTGACACCACCCTGCTGGCAGCCGATTGGCCACAAATCTGCAGGGGGCGACGTGGCACCAGCAGTTCACAAGAGCTGCTGGTGCAATGCTGAATACAGAGAGCGTATTGCTCTCCGCATTCAGCGAGGTCTGTCGGACCTGATCTGCACTGTCGGATCAGGTCCGACAGACCTTTGTTAAATAGGCCCCCAGGTGTAGACTGTAACCTTGAATGACCTGTTACAAGCTGAGTTGAACTTCACAGAGAGATCAAACGCAGGACAGTGTTTGAACAGCATCACTAAAACACATTTGTTTGGCAACATTGAAAACAAGAAATATTCAGCATTAAACAGGTGTCTGAATAACAGATCGTGAAAGCTTTTGACCAAAAAAATATTGTTTTACATAGATAGTGAAAAGGTACATAGAATACTTATTCAGTTTAGCTCTCTGTCATTCTGCACTTTGTCAATGTCAAATTTATGATTTTTGTGCCTGTAGGATAATTTTAATAGACAATTTTAATAAAATAAAGATAATGGAATGCAAAACAGAATGTAAATTTTCTACTTTACTTAATGAGTGCTAATTAAATTTTGTCTACGAAAAGATTGTAGCAAGGTGAGGTGTTGAGTTATTTCATAATCTTTTGAAAACTTTACTGCTAAAAACCTCTTATTAACCTTAAAGGGACACTGAACCCAAAAATTTTTTCTTTCGTGATTCAGATAGAGCATGCAATTTTAAGCAACTTTCTAATTTACTCCTATTATCAATTTGTCTTCGTTCTCTTGCTATCTTTATTTGAAAAAGAAGGCATCTAAACTTTTTTTTGGTTCAGCACTCTGGATAGCAATATTTATTGGTGGATGATTTTATCCACCAATTGGCAAGGACAACCCAGGTTGTTCACAAAAAATGGGCCAGCATGTAAACTTACATTCTTGCATTTCAAATAAAGATACCAAGAGAATGAAGAAATTTTGATAATAGGAGTAAATTAGAAAGTTGCTTAAAATGTCATGCTCTATCTGAATCACAAAAGAAAAAAATGGGTTCAGTGTCCCTTTAAGAGGAAACATTTTAAACATAAATATATCAACTCAACATGTGAAAGACTACAGGAATATTTAAGCTGTATTATTTTTTTAAGGTGTATATTTTTCTAGGGACATACAAAAATGCATAGGGAAGCTTTAACATCTCCTGTAGTGAATACAAATAATTAATACAATAGACATATTCAGGAATTTATGAGTTTTCCAGATTACAGACTCCTCAAACTTAGTGAAAGGGATACAATGCATATTAAAGGGATATTTAACAGTGCTCCCTTGGTAAAAGCAAATATGTTAAAGCAAAGTGAATATAAATATAAACAGCAAATAACTTACTGGTTGTTTTGCAAAATCAGCGCTTAGAAATTCTAGCGCCTAGATTTAGAGTTCTGCGGCCAAAGGGGTGCATTAGCTACGCATGCTTTTTTTCTCCCGCACCTTTTAAATAACGCTGGTATTGAGAGTTCTCAGAAGGGCTGCGTTAGGCTCCAAAAAGGGAGCGTAGAGGCATATTTACCGCCACTGCAACTCTCAATACCAGCGTTGCTTACGGACGCGGCCAGCTTCAAAAACGTGCTCGTGCACGATTCCCCCATAGGAAACAATGGGGCAGTTTGAGCTGAAAAAAAACCTAACACCTGCAAAAAAGCAGCGTTCAGCTCCTAACGCAGCCCCATTGTTTCCTATGGGGAAACACTTCCTAAGTCTGCACCTAACACCCTAACATGAACCCCGAGTCTAAACACCCCTAACCTTACACTTATTAACCCCTAATCTGCTGCCCCCGCTATTGCTGACCCCTGCATATTATTTTTAACCCCTAATCTGCCGCTCCGTACACCGCCGCAACCTACATTATCCCTATGTACCCCTAATCTGCTGCCCCTAACACCACCGACCCCTATATTATATTTATTAACCCCTAATCTGCCGCCCCAACGTCGCCGCCACCAACCTACAATTATTAACCCCTAATCTGCCGACCGGACCTCACCGCTACTCTAATAAATGTATTAACCCCTAAAGCTAAGTCTAACTCTAACCCTAACACCCCCCTAAGTTAAATATAATTTTATTCTTAATAAATAAAATAATTCTTATTAAATAAATTAATCCTATTTAAATCTAAATACTTACCTGTAAAATAAACCCTAATATAGCTACAATATAAATAATAATTATATTGTAGCTATTTTAGTATTAATATTTTTTTTACAGGCAACTTTGTATTTATTTTAACCAGGTACAATAGCTATTAAATAGTTAATAACTATTTAATAGTTACCTAGTTAAAATAATTACAAAATTACCTGTAAAATAAATCCTAACCTAAGTTACAATTAAACCTAACACTACACTATCAATAAATTAATTAAATAAACTATCTACAATTATCTACAATTAAATCAACGAAACTAAATTACAAAACAAAACAAACACTAAATTACAAAAAAAACCCACTAAATTACAAAAAATAAAAAAAGATTACAAGAATTTTAAACTAATTACACCTACTCTAAGCCCCCTAAAAATATAACAAAGCCCCCCAAAATAAAAAATGCCCTACCCTATTCTAAAATAAAAATTGTAAAGCTCTTTTACCTTACCAGCCCTTAAAAGGGCCTTTTGCGGGGCATGCCCCAAAGAAAACAGCTCTTTTGCATTTAAATAAACATACAATACCCCCCCAACATTACAATCCGCCACCCACATACCCCTAATCTAACCCAAACCCCCCTTAAAAAACCTAACACTAAGCCCCTGAAGATCTTCCTACCTTGTCTTCACCACGCCGGGTATCACCGATCCGTCCAGAAGAGGGTCCGAAGTCTTCCTCCTATCCGGCAAGAAGAGGTCCAGAAGAGGCTCCGAAGTCTTCATCCTATCTGGCAAGAAGAGGATTTCCGGACTGGCAAACAACTTCATCCAAGCGGCATCTTCTATCTTCTTCCATCCGGCGCGGAGCGGGACCATCTTGAAGCAGCCGATGCGGATCCATCCTCTTCCAACGACGTCCTAAGTCTGAATGAAGGTTCCTTTAAATGATGTCATCCAAGATGGCGTCCCTCGAATTCCGATTGGCTGATATGATTCTATCAGCCAATCAGAATTAATTTAGGAAAAATCTGATTGGCTGATTAAATCAGCCAATCAGATTCAAGTTCAATTGGATTGGCTGATCCAATCAGCCAATCAGATTGAGCTTGCATTCTATTGGCTGATCGGAACAGCCAATAGAATGCGAGCTCAATCTGATTGGCTGATTGGATCAGCCAATTGGATTGAACTTGAATCTGATTGGTTGATTCAATCAGCCAATCAGATTTTTCCTACCTTAATTCCGATTGGCTGATAAAATCATATCAGCCAATCGGAATTCGAGGGACGCCATCTTGGATGACGTCATTTAAAGGAACCTTCATTCGGACTTAGGACGTCGTTGGAAGAGGATGGATCCACGTCGGCTGCTTCAAGATGGTCCCGCTCCGCGCCGGATGGAAGAAGATAGAAGATGCCGCTTGGATGAAGATGTTTGCCGGTCCAGATCTCCTCTTCTTGCCGGATAGGATGAAGACTTCGGACCCTCTTCTGGAAGGATCAGTGTCTTCTGGACGGATCAGTGATACCCGGCGTGGTGAAGACAAGGTAGGAAGATATTCAGGGGCTTAGTTTTAGGTTTTTTAAGGGGGGTTTAGGTTAGATTAGGGGTATGTGGGTGGTGGGTTTTAATGTTGGGGGAGGGTATTGTATGTTTATTTAAATGCAAAAGAGCTGTTTTCTTTGGGGCATGCCCCGCAAAAGGCCCTTTTGAGGGCTGGTAAGGTAAAAGAGCTTTACAATTTTTATTTTAGAATAGGGTAGGGCATTTTTTTTATTTTGGGGGGATTTGTTATTTTTTTAGGGGGCTTAGAGTAGGTGTTATTAGTTTAAAATTCGTCTAATCTTTTTTTATTTTTTGTAATTTAGTGTTTGTTTGTTTTTGTAATTTAGTGGGGGTTTTTTTGTAATTTAGTGTTTGTTTTGTTTTGTAATTTAGTTTAGTTGATTTAATTGTATATAATTGTAGATAGTTTATTTAATTAATTTATTGATAGTGTAGTGTTAGGTTTAATTGTAACTTAGGTTAGGATTTATTTTACAGGTAATTTTGTAATTATTTTAACTAGGTAACTTTTAAATAGTTATTAACTATTTAATAGCTATTGTACCTGGTTAAAATAAATACAAAGTTGCCTGTAAAATAAATATTAATCCTAAAATAGCTACAATATTATTATTATTTATATTGTAGCTATATTAGGGTTTATTTTACAGGTAATTATTTAGATTTAAATAGGATTCATTTATTTAATAAGAATTATTTTATTTCTTTAGAATAAAATTATATTTATCTTAGGGGGGTGTTAGTGTTAGGGTTAGACTTAGCTTTAGGGGTTAATACATTTATTAGAGTAGCGGTGAGGTCCGGTCGGCATATTAGGGGTTAATACTTGAAGTTAGGTGTCTGCGATTTTAGGGAGGGTAGATTAGGGGTTAATACTATTTATTATAGGGTTTGCGAGCCGGGAGTGAGGCGGATTAGGGGTTAATAAATTTATTATAGTAGCAGTGAGGTCCGGTCGGCAGATTAGGGGTTAATAATTGTAGGTAGGTAGCGGCAACTTGGGGGGCAGATTAGGGGTTAATAAATATTATGTAGGTGTCGGCGATGTTAGGGGCAGCAGATTAGGGGTACATAGGGATAATGTAGGTTGCGGCGGTGTGCGGTCGGCAGATTAGGGGTTAAAAAAAATTTAATAGAGTGGCGGCGATGTGGGGGGCCTCGGTTTAGGGGTACATAGGTAGTTTATGGGTGTTAGTGTACTTTAGAGCACAGTAGTTAAGAGCTTTATGAACCAGCGTTAGCCCAGAAAGCTCTTAACTCCTGGCTTTTTTCTGCGGCTGGAGTCTTGTCATTAGATTTCTAACGCTCACTTCAGAGAATACTCTAAATACCGGCGTTAGAAAGATCCCATTGAAAAGATAGGATACGCAAATGGCGTAAGGGGATCTGCGGTATGGAAAAGTCGCGGCTGGAAAGTGAGCGTTAGACCCTTTCCTGACTGACTCTAAATACCAGCGGCCAGCCAAAACCAGTGTTAGGACCCCCTAACGCTGGTTTTGATGGCTAATGCAGAACTCTAAATCTAGGCGGAAGTGTAGCCCCGCCCCCAGTGTGATGAGAGCAGAAAATGATCAAAACCTAAGTTTTCTTCTGTCTGTTCTGGGCATGAGCAATAAACTAGAGAGGGAGATCCCAGATATTCCTTCACCTTACTGTGAGCAAAGTTCAACCCACTGACAGAAAATAGTTCTACTATGTAGATAACGGCTTATCCCATATGGCCCTATGGTGTATAAACCGTTAACAGCCACAAATGCAGATAGAATGTCTCCAGCTCATAGGCTCATTTGAGCGATGATCAAATATATAGCCAAAACTCTTGTGATGTATATGTGTATATGCACCAAAACACAGTCAAAATTAAAGTCAAGAGTAACTCCAGCTCACCTCCTTAATGTGGCGGTCAAATTTGCAGCAAAGGCAGAGGTCCTAGATCAGATGCTCATGGAACTGCTCCAGTAATTTGTTGCCTCTGTATGGAGCATTGCTTCCTTCTCGACTGTTGGCCTCATTGGATGCCGCGTAGAGATAGCGTCTTGGCATCCTGCATTGCAGGGGATGATCACGTGTGAGCTGTACAGCCAATGGGAAATAAGCCAGCTGTCCATTACACGAATAATCCAATACAGGCAGAATATCACCGGAAGAAGTGAAAAATCAGAGGATTCTTCGTAAAAAACAAAACAAATTTATTTGTATTCCTTAAAACAAGTCAACAGACAAGAAGTAGCGATGGGTGGCTGTGTGTCAGACGTAATCATAGCCTAGTACGTCTGACACACAGTACCTATTTAAACATTGCAGTGCCTAGTAATTGGCTAAAACCAAAATTAAAAAAGCACACCCATTTTTATGCAAATAAATGCAAAATGCCAATACCATATTGTATGACAGCACAATATCACTTAATACATTAAAAAATTGAGGTTACAAATTGATGTCAGAAATTAATTATAATTATGTCAAATTGTCACCCAAGGGGAATGATACTTATTAAAAATATATGTACATAACATTCAATTCGATAAATATATACTCACATGTGTACAGATGAATAGAATTGAATAGAATGTGTGTGGAACACACCCATGAAAGCGATCTTAATGACATGCACAAGCAGAAAGCTATAAATATACATATATACACATGACCATCAATCATCACATCATAATAGTAATGATGGGGATTGAGGAAATATATACATATAATCTTCCTCCTAAAAGGGGTCATAAATATCAAAAGAACAACATATTGAGTTCAATACATAAACATTTGAAAAAAAAGGGAGGAGGTCAAAGACATAAAAATATTACAAAAATATTTCAAATGATAAATATTGTAGACAGGATAATGCAATTATATAAACTACATACACTTCCTTATCAATATATAAGGTCAGTGGGTTATAGTCATAAGTATGAACCTGACTGTTAACGAATCGGCTAGGGAGAAGACATAACCACCCCTGAATACTCAAGGTCACATACACACATTCGCTACTGTATGTCATATGTATTTAAAGAATCAAAGAGACAGGAGATGTCACTGCCAATAATTTATTAGATCATATTCAGAATTCAGTCCCCATGGATACAGGTTTTTAGTTTAAAGATCCAGTACATCTCCTGTCACTCCAATTACATGAGCAAATCTGACTCCCTGCTATCTAGTCTATTTATTATCCTAGATGTTTTATGACATCAGGCTAAGATTAAACTTCCTGCAGAGGCCTCTTCCTCCATGTAGGGACAAGAAGCACAAATGTAGTGTAAAAAAAAAAGAAATAAAATGTTAAATTCTATTTAAATATATCAATAATATATATATTGCAATTATTTCTATATAAGACACAGCTTAGTATAAGACACAGTTTAGGGGGAGAGGTGCAAAGTGGCGACGTTGCAGCATCACGTAGAAAGGAAAGCAACGTGCAGAGAAGGGAGGTAAAGTGAGCAGCGGTCGAATTTCAGATCACGGGCGGTGCTCAGCTAACAAGCAATCTTTCGCCGGAATCTTAGCTGCTGTTAATTTCCGAACTGTGTGGGAGTCACAGGTTTGCGGGTGACGCCTGAAAGGACGGGCTGGATGACCCAGCTTTTCACCACGGCACAAGGAGGAGGCATAGGGGCCTATCTATCAAGCTCTGAAAAGAGCTTGACGGCCCGTGTTTCTGGCGAGTCTTCGGACTCGCCAGAAACAGCAGTTATGAAGCAGCAGTCACAAAGACCGCTGCTCCATAACCTGTCCACCTGCTCTGAGCAGGCGGATAGACATTGCCGGGAATCAACCCGATCAAGTACGATCAGGTTGTTTGACACCCCCCTGCTGGCGGCCCATTGGCCGCAAGTCTGCAGGGGGCGGCATTGCACCAGCATCTCTTGTGAGCTGTTGGTGCAATGCTGAATACGGAGAGCATATTGCTCTCCGTATTCAGCGAGGTCTGGCGGGCCTGATCCGCACTGTCGGATCAGGTCCGCCAGACCTTGGTAAATAGAGGCCATAGACTCCGGTTACCCAAGGAGTCGGCCCAAAGAAAGCCCGATAAGGGGTTCCTGGTATTTCACCGGTATATATACGGTGAGACCTGTTCCCCCTGTAGCGGAGCAAAAGAAAAGATCACATCCAAGGGGATCCAGTACAGAGTGAGAGCAAGCAACCAGTAAGGTATTACAGACACCGCGGAGGCCCAGCCAGGTAGGGGGAGTTGGGGGTTTGAGTATGATTGCCATTTCTACACACTAAGCATTCAACACTAATGTGTGTTAGCAGACATTGGTCTGTGTCAAGGGGTTGAAGTTTCATGCTAAGTCCTAAGAGTACTGGACTGTGTAATTGAATGGTTGGAACCAGAAGCTCTGTAATGTTTGGGAGAATGACAATTATTAAGGGCATTTTTTTTTCTAACCCCCTAGTCAGTTTTTTAACTGTTTACTCAGAAAAGGGTGGTAAGGCCAATACAGCTTAACAAATAGAGCAGTCTCATACATAATAGTTAAAAGTGAGAAATTGCTGGTGGTTTTCTCCTAAACCGTGTAAAATAACTCTCTGAGAGGCATTCTACTTTTGAATCACCACTTAGGCAAGACTTTGGAAAAGCTAAGTTATATAATTACAGTAGTTGATGCACCTATATCCCCTGTGATGAGGAACTTTTTTGCTAACAAGCATTTTTTTCTTAAACAAATCGTAACCACATCAGTTACAAACTGAGGATTAATTAATGTGAAGTCCGGATGGACAAATACTTGAAATCTCAGAAAATGTTGCCCAAACAGAAACTGGTGGAAAGAAAGAATCCTAAAAAGCATAAATGTCTCAGGGACTTCTTTGCTGGAGGACAAAGGGGAAGAGGCAAGTGAGGCCAATAGTATAGCTACCCAGGTTTCAGCCTTGATTTTTCCTAAAATGGAGTAGATTAACATAAAACTCTTATCTATAATGGAGGAAATAAAACATCAGAATAGCAGGCTCACAGAATTAGAGCAAAGAGTTTCGGAATGTGAGGATAAATTGAATACTTTTGATACTAAATATATCTTGGTGCTGAAACAAAATAGTAAAATAGGCCAAAATGGAAGAATTGGAGGACAGAAGCAGATGCAATAATCTGAGGATAACTGGGCTCCCAGAAGAGGTTAAAGCAGATAGCCTGATACAATTTGCTGAAGTAACCCTCCCCTCATTGTTAAAACTGGAAGGAGTAGGATTTAAATACACAGTAGAAAGAGCCCATAGAACCGGCAGAGTAACAGAGCCATCAGATACAAGACTAAATAGGCCCAGACCAGTCATGGGGAAGTATCTAAACTTCCAAGGCATAATGGAAATCCTGAAAACCTTTAGAAGGATGCAACAGCTTACATATAAAGATGGAAGGGTGCTGCTTTTTAAAGACTTTTCCTACGAGACGGCGAATAAAAGGAGACTGTTTTCTCCAATATGCTCCCAACTGGTGAAAGAAGGGAAAACATTTTCACTGCTGTACCCAGCTAAATTAAAAATTAAAGATGGTAATAACTTTTTTGTTTTTGAAACCCCTGAACAAGCACAAGCCTTTTTGGATAAGGAGACAGCAACCTTTTACATGCTTGGGTTGTTTTCCCTTTGAAGTGGGTGGCTTTTTTTTGATGCAAAAGAATCAACAATTTTTATACTTCACTGTTTACGGATATGTGGAGATGTTTTCTATTTTTGAAGCAGTTTTTTACTTTTTGTTTTTGCACACTGTTATGTGGTGATGTTTTCTTGTGAAGTAGTTTTTTTTATTGATGTTATTCACTACGTAGAAGAAGTAACAGTTTATTTATATTATTGCACATGTATATGTGGAGATGCTCTCTACTTACCCAGTAGTTTCTGCTTGTATTTTTTTTTTTTTTAAAAGAATTAATAATTTATTTATATCACTATTCACGGATACGTGGAGATGTTCCTTATTCTTGAAGTAGTTTTTTACTTTCTGTTTCTTCACACTGATATGTGGTGATGATCTTTTGTGAAGTAGTTTTTCACTGATGCAATTCAATATGTAAAAGAAGCAACAGTTTATATACACTATTGTACACGTATATGTGGAGATGTTTTATTTTTATCTAGTAGTTGCCAAGGAAAGAAAACAAAAGAGATAGGTAAATATATTTTTTTCGCACTGTGTAAAATAATTAACATTCTATTTATATCACTGTTCATGGATATGTTGAGATGTGTTTTATAATGTGTTTTCTGTTTGAAGCATTTTTTTACCTGCTGTCTTTTCACATTGTTATGTGATGATGATCTTTTGTGAAATAGTTTTCTATTGATGTTATCCACTTTGTAAGAGAAGTAACAGTTATCTATATTACTGTACATGTATATGGGGAGATACTTTCTTTTATTTAGTGGATCCCATCAGTAATGTCTTTTCTTTTTTCTCGGACACATGTAGATGTTTCCTATTTTTGAAGCAGTTTTTTGTTCTGTTTTGTTTTGCACACTGTTAGGTGGTGATGATCTTTTGTGAACTAGTTTTTCATTGGTGCTATTTAATATGTAAAAGAAGCAACACTTTATTAACACTATTGTACACATATATGTGGAAATGTAAATGTTTTCTACTTATCAAGTAGATTTCAAATGACCCCCCCCCCCCCACATAAGGGAATGCAGCTCTCATAAGGGCATATTAGGTTGAGATTTCTAGATGAGTTATGCAAACAGTTGTTTAGGAAGGATGTATAGTTACTTGTGTGTTGTTCTGTGTATTTGTTTGCTGAGTGCTTGTTTCTTTTTTCTTGTTTTTTTATTTTTTTTATTATTCCCCCTCAGAACTAGAACATTTTAATATTTGGTCAAAGTGGATTGGGGAGGTTATTAGTTCATCATATACTAAGTCTTCAAGAGGGGTAGCAATTTTGTTAAATCAAAAATTGAAATATGAACTTAAACAGAAAATAATTGACAAAGAAAGTTGTTTTGTATTCATACATATTGTTCTAGAGGGTAAGGAGTATGTATTTGTGAATATATATGGACCTAATAAATCAGATTGGAGATTTTGGAGGAAGATCTATAGAATCAGACAAATTCTTAGAGTTTAAAGTAATAATTATGGGTGACTATAATGTAACACCAAACTCATCCCTTGATAGGTAAAAGCTCTTGGGAAATAGGGTATCTAAGGGGTGGAAGTATAATTCTAACTATGAAAAAAATGTATTTTCAACATTCTCGGCGTCCTATAACCTAGTAGACGCATGGAGACTTTTAAATCCAAATAATTTTAGATTAGACTAGATCTTTTTCTAATCTCAGATTCCCTGATGACTAGAGTTATATATATTAATATTCTCGAATTTGTATTTTTCAGACCATGCTCCTGTTATCCTTACATTAATTGAACCACAGAGAGCTAATTATAACACCTTTTTATTCCCTAGCTACCTGGTTAAGTCTATAAAATGTGTAGAATTCTTAAAACTAAAGTGGAATGAGTATAGGATCAACAATATAAATCACAAGGACAATATGTCTATATACTGGGAGGCTGCTGAAGCAACCCTGAAGGCAGAAATCACGTCCTACCTAATTAAATTAAGAAAAGAGGGGCATATCATGTATGAGAAGTTAGCAGTTGCCCTTTCTTTAGCATACTCTTGTGTCCATCTAGGGCAAATAGACTTAAATACTTTCAAATTAAAAATGACATAGAGGACTTTCTCCTCAGTCTGGCAGGAAAGTTTATAGTTGAAAGCTCAGTGCATTTTGAGAGATTCAGTAACAAAGGAGGGAAAAACTTAGCCAACCTGTTTAGTAAATCAAAGAAGAGAAAGCCCATAGGGCCTATAAATGAGGAGGGGAGAATTATCAATAAAGTAGAGGAAATTTCTATGCTCTTCCAAAAATATTTTACAAACTTATACTCTTCCCGACTTCTTGGAATGCGGATATTCAGGGGTTCTTGAAAAACATAAAATTACCAGAGATCTTTGCAGAAGATTTGGCAGCACTGAATGTTCCCATTTCAGAACAAGATATTATTAAAACCATTAAAGATATGAAGAAGGGCAAAACCCGGGACCAGATGGTTTATGTCTTGAATTTTATTGGCTTTTGAAGGATGAGATTACTTGTGAGCTAAATGAACTTTATGATCAGTTTTACTCCCATAAGCAAAATATGTCATATCAATTTAAAGCAGCTAATATCATATCGATACCAAAGGAAAGATTTCACACAGTTGTCCTCTTATAGATCTATATCTCTCCTAAGCAGATCCTCATGAAAATTCTGGCTGATAGATTTAAAGAAATTTTGCCAAAATTACTTCATTTGGACCAGGCAGGTCCAAGATTATGTGGTTAAAGAAACCTCTGTTAGACCAACCTTACCCTTTTGTAGAAACTAAGTCACTTAAATATCTAGTAATTTACTTAATGGTAAATCCATCCAATTGGTATAGCCTAAATATTTCCCCATCTCTCCAACATAATGCAGAAAGATTAATCAATTGGGTTAAAATGCAGCTTTCCCTTATGTGTAGGGTAGCAGCCTTTAAAATGTTTATTCTCCCAAGAATTTTATACCCCATTTGACTTTGTCAATTAAACCATCAGATCTTAATACATTTTTGAAAGCACTGAGATACTTTCTTTGGTGGGGAAAGAAACCTAGGATTGGGCTAGATAAACTTTTTCTTCCTTTTGCTAAGGGTGGACTGGCACTACCCAATATAAAAATTTATAATTGTGCAGCTTTGCTTAGATTCCCATTGGATTGGATAGCGCAAAAAAATAAGTTTAACAAGTACAGTATGGATGAAACAATACATGCTCCTTTCTCTCAGTCTTTTTATTTTGAATGCCTCAACTAGAGAGCTAGGAATCAGGATTTCATCCAATCCTCTATTATAAGATATCTTATTAGCTTGGAAAGCAGCGATGAAGTCTATGGAGAGTCATTTTTTGATTTCCAAACACTTCCCTCTTTTAGACAATCCTAGATTTTCTCCGGGATTAAATTGAAGGGTGTTTCAATTCTGGAAGAGTTTAAAGATTTGTTCTATTTACTATCTGTTGGATCCTTTGATCCTAAAGCTGTATAATTTTAAAGAATTTCAAAAAAGATATAATGTTCTGACATCAGATAAGTTCTTCTTTATGCAGACAAAGCACTACTTACTTAATACTTAAATACTGTACCTAATATCACTTAAAATCACCCTATCTAAGACTCTCCTAAGATTAAAAAAGGCCTACTGTCCTTTATGTATGGCATTTTACAAACCCTGATAGTGGAAGGAATAACTAGGGAATATATTAGTAAATGGAGCAAATTTAGTAATCATTGCAGTGAGGACCTAGATATTCAAAAGAGTTTTGTAATTATTAAAACTGTCACTAGGGCGGCCAAACTTAGAGAATCACACTTTAGGTTAGTTCATCAAGATTATATCACTCCAAGGAAAGCACTTAAATGGAATATCCAAACGGTAAATATTTGTAAAAAATGTAGAGAGGATGATCCTAGTATTCTTCTTATGGTATATTCATGCCCTAAGATTAGGCAGCTCTGGGGAAAAGTTGAATATCTAATTTTCTTAGGCCTAGATTTAGAGTTGGGCGGTAGCCGTCAAAACCAGCGTTAGAGGCTCCTAACGCTGGTTTTTACCGCCCTCTGGTATTTGGAGTCAGTCAGGAAAGGGTCTAACGCTCACTTTGCAGCCGCGACTTTTCCATACCGCAGATCCCCCTACACCATTTGCGTATCCTATCTTTTCAATGGGATCTTTCTAACGCCGGTATTTCGTTGTGGCTGAAGTGAGCATTAGAAATCTAACGACAAAACTCCAGCCGCAGAAAAAAAACAGGAGTTAAGAGCTTTCTGGGCTAACGCCGGTTTATAAAGCTCTTAACTACTGTGCTCTAAAGTACACTAACACCCATAAACTACCTATGTACCCCTAAACCGAGGTCCCCCCACATCGCCGCCACTCTATTAATTTTTTTTAACCCCTAATCTGCTGCTCCGTACACCGCCGCCAGCTACGTTATCCCTATGTTCCCCTAATCTGCTGCCCCTAACATTGCCGACCCCTATATTATATTTATTAACCCCTAATCTGCCGCCCCCGCTATCGCTGACACCTGCATATTTTTTTAACCCCTAATCTGCCGCTCCGTAAACCGCCGCCAGCTACATTATCCCTATGTACCCCTAATCTGCTGCCCCTAACACCGCCGACCCCTATATTATATTTATTAACCCCTAATCTGCCGCCCCCAACGTCGCCTCCACCTACCTACAATTATTAACCCCTAATCTGCCGACCGGATCTCACCGCTACTATAATAAATGTATTAACCCCTAAAGCTAAGTCTAACCCTAACACCCCCCCTAAATTAAATATAATTTAAATCTAACGAAATAAATTAACTCTTATTAAATAAATTATTCCTATTTAAAGCTAAATACTTACCTGTAAAATAAACCCTAATATAGCTACAATATAAATAATAATTATATTGTAGCTATTTTAGGATTAATATTTATTTTACAGGCAACTTTGTAATTATTTTAACCAGGTTCAATAGATATTAAATAGTTAATAACTATCTCTATATGGGATGGTGGGAGCTGCTCCACGTTTATGCGGATAGTAACCCCTTCAAGGAACACATAATTTATTTTGGACGCTATATTGATGACCTGCTTCTGGTGTGGGATGGAGATGAGGAGTCTGCATCTAAATTCATGGAGTATTTAAATTGCAATGATCTTAACCTGAGTTTTGTTGGATGTCAGAATACAACAAAGATTGAGTTCTTGGATATCGAAGTATTAGTCGATAATGGGTCAATTGTGACAGATTTACATAGAAAACCGACTAGTGGTAATACTATTCTTAACTATAGATCTTGTCATCCTCAACATGTACTCAAAGCTATCCCTAAGGGCCAATTTATTAGGGCAAAGAGAATTTGCTCCAGTGAGACCCTATATAAAAAGCAGAGCGAGGATCTGTGTAGTAGACTCCAACACAGGGGATACAATAACCAATTATTGTTAAAAACTAGACAAGTTGTAGATAACATGCCACGTGAGTCCCTTTTGCAATATAAGAAGGAAAGTAAATTATCTTCTAGCATTCCTAATTTACCCAATAAGGTGGTCTTCAGTACTCCATACAGTTTGGAATACAGAAAGATCTGTGACATTGTACAAGAAAGTCTTCCTATTCTGCAAACTGATCCTGTTCTGGAGAAAGTGATCTCCAGTGGTGTGAAATTTGTGTCCAGAAAGGCAAAGAGCATTCAAAATTATGTATCCCCTTCTTTTTTACCTGAAATTAAAAGAAGTACTTGGTTACCCACTAGATCAGGCTGTTTTAAATGTAGAGGCACTAGATGTATCACCTGTGACCATATTACGGAAGGGAATACTTTTCAATCATATAGCACAGGGAAACAATATACAATTAGGTACAATCTTAACTGTAATTCAACACACATAGTGTATCTCATGACATGTAAAGGCTGCCAGGTCCAATACTTAGGAAAAACTAAAAGAAGGTTGAGGGACAGAGTATTGGAGCATATCAGAGATATAAATGACCCAGATATTTTCACCTCAGTGGCCTCACATTTCAAATTTGACCATCAGGGGGATTCTTCCCTAGCATTTTTCCAGGCAATTGACCATGTCCCCTTCTCCAAGAGAGGGGGGGACAGGGAATACCAGTTAAGTAAGAAGGAGGTCAGGTGGATCTTTAATATGAACACCAGGACACCCTCTGGTTTAAATATTGAGTCAGACGTTAATTTGTTTGTATAGTATACTACATCCTGACATTGTATATAATGAGACTTCTTTTCATTCATTTTTTTGATTATATTTTTTTATTGTCTTTTTTTTATTTATTGTCTCATTTGTTGTTTAACATATTGTTTTTGTGGTAAGAATTTTATATTTTAGATGCACAAAATAAGCTTACAAGTATAACTGTTTTATTATAAATTGCATTTATATATTTCTTACTGAAAACAATTGTATAACAATGCTGTCCTGTACTGACACTGTCTATTGCAGCCTATGTATATGAGGGGTTAAAAATTAGTTTACACATTAAATCTAAAGTACTCAATGTAACACACCTGTCTAATTAACATGATACCTCTCTATTTAGGCTTACAGACCAGTACACATTTTTAAGCAGTGAACAAGTGAGGCAGCCCCTCACGAAACGCGTATGTTTGTTGTTACTGCACTGTAACCTACGGAGCATTCCGTACGGTGCTTTTTTCTGCATGCCCTTTTTGTTTTTATAAGCACTGTTTGTACCTATGATAATAAACCTGCTTTTGTTGCATCTTACTCACTGTGCCTTTGGATTTGTGGCGGATGGTTAGCCGGTCTCCTCATTGTATGCTTCAATTTTGCTGACGTCATTGGACCGAGACGTCTGGATCTGGCTCCTATCGGCATCCGTAGGAATGCGAATGGTGCACACGCTGAAGACACGCTGAACAGGATCGCTGAAGAAAGTAGCCCATCATACTGCCAGGGGGTAAGCACCACTTGCTTTGTTTCTTATTAAATAGTTACCTAGTTAAAATAATTACAAAATTACCTGTAAAATAAATCCTAACCTATGTTACAATTAAACCTAACAGTACACTATCAATAAATTAATTAAATACAATACCTACAATTATCTACAATTAAACCTAACACTACACTATCAATAAATAAATTAAATAAACTACCTACAATTATCTACAATTAAACCTTACACTACACTATCAATAAATTAATTAAATACAATATCTACAAATAAATACAATGAAATAAACTAACTAATATACAAAAAATAAAAAAGAACTAAGTTACAAAAAATAAATTTTTTTTTACAAACATTAGAAAAAAATTACAACAATTTTAAACTAATTACACCTACTCTAAGCCCCCTAAAAAAATAATAAGAATTCAGCTCTTTTGCCTGTAAAAAAAACACATACAATACCCCCCCAACATTAAAACCCACCACCCACATACCCCTAATCTAACCCAAACCCCCTTAAATAAACCTAACACTAAGCCCCTGAAGATCTTCCTACCTTATCTTCACCTCGCCGGGTATCACACCAATCCGTCCTGGCTCCGATGTCTTGATCCAAGCCCAAGCGGGGGGCTGAAGATGTCCATGATCCGGCTGAAGTCTTCATCCAAGCGGGAGCTGAAGAGGTCCATGATCCGGCTGAAGTCTTCTATCAATGGCATCTTCAATCTTCTTTCTTCCGGAGCCATCATCTTCCAGCCGACGCGGATCCAACCTCTTCTACCGACTCCTACTCGCCGAATGACGGTTCCTTTAAATGACGTCATCCAAGATGGCGTCCGTCGAATTCTGATTGGCTGATAGGATTCTATCAGCCAATCGGAATTAAGGTAGGAAAACTCTGATTGGCTGATGGAATCAGCCAATCAGAATCAAGTTCAATCCGATTGGCTGATCTGATAAGCCAATCAGATTGAGCTCGCATTCTATTGGCTGATCGGAACAGCCAATAGAATGCGAGGTCAATCTGATTGGCTGATCGGATCAGCCAATCGGATTGAACTTGATTCTGATTGGCTGATTCCATCAGCCAATCAGAATTTTCCTACCTTAATTCCGATTGGCTGATAGAATCCTATCAGCCAATCGGAATTCGAGGGACGCCATCTTGGATGACGTCCCTTAAAGGAACCTTCATTCTTCAGTTGGACGTCGGAAGAAGAAGATGGATCCGCGCTGGAGGTCGCCGTTCGTCATCGGATGAAGATAGAAGATGCCGCTTGGATCAAGATGGTTGCCGGTCCGGATCTCCTCTTCTTCTCGGATAGGATGAAGACTTTGGAGCATCTTCTGGACCTCTTCAGCCGCCGCTTGATAGAACACTTCAGCCGGATTATGGATCGCCAGCCCCCGATTGGGCTTGGATGAAGACTTCGGAGGCTTGGATCAAGACTTCGGAGGATGGATCGGTAAACTTGGCATGGTGAAGATAAGGTAGGAAGATCTTCAGGGGCTTAGTGTTAGGTTTATTTAAGGGGGGTTTGGGTTAAATTAGGGGGATGTGGGTGGTGGGTTGTAATATTGGGGGGGTATTGTATGTTTTTTTTTACAGGCAAAAGAGCTGAATTATTTGGGGCATGCCCCGCAAATGGCCCTTTTCAGGGCTGGTAAGGTAAAAGAGCTTTGAACTTTTTTCATTTAGAATAGGGTAGGGCATTTTTTTATTTTGGGGGTCTTCGTTATTTTATTAGGGGGCTTAGAGTAGGTGTAATTAGTTTAAAATTGTTGTAATATTTTTCTAATGTTTGTAAATATTTTTTTATTTTTTGTAACTTAGTTCTTTTTTATTTTTTGTACTTTAGTTAGTTTATTTCATTGTATTTATTTGTAGATATTGTATTTAATTAATTTATTGATAGTGTAGTGTTAGGTTTAATTGTAGATAATTGTAGGTATTTTATTTAATTTATTTATTGATAGTGTAGTGTTAGGTTTTATTGTAGATAATTGTAGGTATTGTATTTAATTTATAAATACAAAGTTTCCTGTAAAATAAATATTAATCCTAAAATAGCTACAATATAATTATAATTTATATTGTAGCTATATTAGGGTTTATTTTACAGGTAAGTATTTAGCTTTAAATAGGTATAATTTATTTAATAAGAGTTAATTTATTTCGTTAGATTTAAATTATATTTAAATTAGGGGGGGTGTTAGTGTTAGGGTTAGACTTAGCTTTAGGGGTTAATACATTTATTATAGTAGCGGTGAGATCCGGTCGGCAGATTAGGGGTTAATAATTGTAGGTAGGTGGAGGCGACGTTGGGGGCGGCAGATTAGGGGTTAATAAATATAATATAGGGGTCGGCGGTGTTAGGGGCAGCAGATTAGGGGTACATAGGGATAATGTAGCTGGCGGCGGTTTACGGAGCGGCAGATTAGGGGTTAAAAAAATATGCAGGTGTCAGCGATAGCGGGGGCGGCAGATTAGGGGTTAATAAATATAACATAGTGGTCGGCGATGTTAGGGGTACATAGGGATAACGTAGGTTGCGGCGTGTACGGAGCGGCAGATTAGGGGTTAATAATAATATGCAGGGGTCAGCAATAGCGGGGGCGGCAGATTAGGGGTTAATAAGTGTAAGGTTAGGGGTGTTTAGACTCGGGGTTCATGTTAGGGTGTTAGGTGCAGACGTAGGAAGGGTTTCCCCATAGGAAACAATGTAGCTGCGTTAGGAGCTGAACGCTGCTTTTTTGCAGGTGTTAGGTTTTTTTTAAGCTCAAACAGCCCCATTGTTTCCTATGGGGGAATCGTGGACGAGCACGTTTTTGAAGCTGGCCGCGTCCGTAAGCACCGCTGGTATCGAGAGTTGCAGTGGCGGTAAATATGCTCTATGCTCCCTTTTTGGAGTCTAACGCAGCCCTTCTGTGAACTCTAAATACCAGCGGTATTTAAAAGGTGCGGAGAAAAAAAGCATGCATAGCTAACGCACCCCTTTGGCCACAGAACTCTAAATCTAGCCGTTAGTTTTTGGTAAAAGGGTCAAGATCTCAGGGGGAAACTCTCTATTTTTAAATAGAATAGAAGATTGGGGCTCAAAATATAAATTCATCCAGTGGGTAATTGTCCTTACAAGATCACTTATTTTTATATGGATTAGTAAAGAAATTCCTTCAATTAGTGCAGTTAAAACTCTTCGGCAAGACGGGCAATCGTAGAGGTCCATGATACAAAATTCTATAAATTAGATGGAATAAATAATTACATAAAAATTTGGGAGGCATTTATTTTATATATGGGGAAGGATTTCTGAATTAAAATAAATCAGATCATTCCACTAGCAGATATGGAAGAAGTGAGCTAATGGTGTAATTAGGAGAGATCTTTTTTCTTTTTCTATTTTTATGCTTTTTTTTTTTTTCTTTTTTTGTGTGCATGTTTTTTGTTTTGTCCTGTGGTAACCAAACACTGTTTTGAGACCTGGAATTACAGAGGAAAGCATACACTTGGGCTGCACTCCTAGGTCAAGTTGCAAATTAGTTGCAAATAATAATCACTTAGTTGCTGATCCAAGATTGGAATGTGGGAATAGGAATAGACGCTACATTAAAATATAACTTTTATTGGGTTTAACAATTAAAATAGGAAAAATCATTAAAACCACACTTAAGTACCGACTGTAGTATGTAGAAATTTAATAACCGAATTTGTGGTTCAGTTAAGCAGTTATACCTGCTTGCATGCAAGCCTAGTATACCTATCTAACGTAGTACATGACTTGTAAATTACCAGTAGTAGTGATAGGTTGGCTTAACACTCTATATTAATACGTGTGTGCGAGAATAGAGTAAAGGGTAAGTCCACTTATATTTAGACAGGTAGTTAAACCATGACTGATTGAGTATTGTCATATATGAGCTTAATAGACTAGCGTTGTGATGGCACACAATACTGTGACTCCATGTGCCCAAACTTCTCCTAAATATTCATATGATAAACCACAATATAGAAAAGGTGAAAATAACTATAGGAGAGAGGTTGTGCTAAAATATTGGTTAGAAGCTTGCCACGTGTTTATATTGGCATTGTAACATTCACAGGTTCACTTGTTATATTGTCTCCGGTTTTATGTTACGGATAATTCACCATGTATTGTTTGGCCGGTATGTCTGTATATTATTTGACCCAAGAGTTATAGGTAATACAGTTAATGCTCTTAGTATTATTTAGCCGGTATGCATCAACATTCGATCGACCCAAGGGGTTGCAAATCATACAAGGCAAATGCGGTATCAATTGAATGTCTGTAGCATGGGCTTTATTAGAGCTGATTAGATATTGATCGTGCAGCGTCTAAACAATTGAAGTACCAGTCAGATGTGAGCTGTGTGAGCTCAATACTGTTTAGCCGGTATGCACAACTATAGTATTAACCCAAATCACTGTGAATAATACGAGGCAAGAAAGATGCCAGTCAAATATTTGTAGCGTGGGCTCCAATAGAGCTAAGCAGACATTGGCCGTGCAGCGTCTAAGCAAATAAAGTGACAGTCAGATGTGAGTAGCGTAAATTCAGTCGAAACTGAATGGACATAAGTCGTGCAGTGTCTAGATCCACTACTTGTCACCCACTTAATTCTCATATAGATTATTAGACTTAGTAAGGCAAGTGAGGTGCCGGTCAGTTGTTTGTAGCATGGGCTCTAATAGAGCTAAGTAAATAGTAGCCGTACGGCGTTTAAATAGGTAAGGTATCAGTCAGGTGTGAGTAGCGTAGACTCAGTTGAAACTGAATTATATTAGTCGTGCCGTGTCTCGGCCAAACACGTCCTCACACACTTGGTTCTCATATAAATTATTCACTTCAGCGTTCTGGGCTAGAGTCCCATGCATTCACTCTCAAACACACTTATAAATTTATGCAGGATAACTCAGATAACTGAAATTGTAATTTCATGATAAGTCTTATTGAAGGAGATAGTTACTCCATCTAATGACTACAGTAAAAGTTCGGTAGCTTAAGGCTAATCTAAAACACAGGAGCTCCTAGGACTCCTCACCATTGCCCTAACGTCCCTAACATGTTTCGCCACTTAGCGTGGCTTTTTCAAAGGTGAACGCGCCGCTCAGTAGTCGGCTATTTAAGGCTGCTTAGAATCACACCCACAAAAGGCGTGCATACACCTTCTGACCTATCAATGACGATTGAGGTGTATGTGTCATAATGAGGAGGGGATTAGCAGGATAGTCTCCGAAATGATTAACTGTTAGATGGCTGGAAACGATAAAAAAGCACATTTATTGACTATCAAACTTATAGCGAACATTTGTATTATTGTGGACAGCTTCAGACGAATAGAGAATAATTAGATTAAAAGTTAGATAAACATTTGAGATTTCGTGACGTTAGTGTTTACCAACGGTACATTGCATAGTGTATATCTTTTGCCATTTAAACGTATGTTGAATAATGCTTTTTTAAGCAAGATCAGTGTCCATATATTGCAGTCCTATGTGTATGTACATTTGCTAGCTCCATAAATCTGGAACCTCCTGATACCTAATCAAGAGAGAAACAGATATAGTTAGATGTGCAATATTCTAATGTACATCTCTCAAACACTTAATTACGTTTGTATTTATTATAATATTTAAGGTCCTGGTGTTAACAGCGAAGATTGATGAAGGAAATGTGATGTTAGTGTGCTAATATTGTGTGAGAATAAACAAAATTAACCATTCGTGTGAAATTTACTATGTACGGTCATTTTATATTGTGAGTAGTGTCGGGGTTGCCTGAAATTATGATCGTGTGGTTCTAAAAGGATTATTATTTAGTAATAAAAAAGTTTTTTTATTGTATATATAAGTGAGTGTTAAGGTGAATGCTGTCTCAATTTGTCGTGAAGTTTACAAAAATTGAGATATTATTTGCGTCAAACATAATGTGCATTATAAAGGAAACTTTTAAGGGTGATGTACAATAAGACAATTATAACATAAAGTTGTGCTAAGTGTTAAGATAGGGAAAAGGAAGATTGTGATCTATGATTTACTGGAACTGATAGGTTCGTTGTATGAATTGTAGTTAGAGAGATAAGAGAGTACACGGAGTGTCGCTCATAATTATTACACATAGGAATATTAGGAATCCTATCAACAGCGTTTATTGGTCTTATTACAGAGTCGTTTGGGTATTATTCTCTATAGGTTTTAAATCTTAATTGCTTATTTAAAGCATTATGTGATGTTATACTTGGCTTAAAATCCACTTTATATTCTGTAAATTACAGAAATGAAACAAAGTTGTTATATTCATTTAGTCCATATGGTTGGACCGTATTAAGTAAAAATATCCATTTGCTTTCTGCTTGTAGCAGGATGTTTTCTAAATTGCCTCCTCGTACACCTAGTTGTATTTTTTCAATGCCAAAACATTTGAGTTCGGATTGTTTGGAATGATGATTTTTAAGGAAGTGACGTGCCACAGAAGTCAGATTTTTGCCTTCTTGAAGGTCTTTGCTTGCATTTTTTATGTTCCTCAGATGTTCTTGTAATCGTGTTCTGATTTTTCTTGTTGTCATGCCTACGTAGGTTTTATTACATTGACATTGGAGGGCATAGACAACTCCCTCTGTGTGGCAATTGATGTATGATTTGATTTTATGTGTTTTTTGAAAACGATCGCGAATTTCTTCTTTTTTCAGCATGAAACTGCATGTGCTGCATGTGCCGCATTTATATGAGCCCTTCTTGAATGCTCCTTTAGTTTTGGGTCCTTGTAGATGACTTGGGCTGATTAAATCCTTCAGATTGCGTGTTCTCCTAAAGCCTGTTTGAATTCTATTACCCATAATGTGTGATAATATGGGGTCCGACGTTAATATGTGCCAGTTTTTTTGTAGGATGTCCACTACTTGTGTACTCTTGGAATTGTAAGTTGAGATAAATCTTATTTCTTGTTTTTTGGATTTGTTTTGCTTTTTTAACAAATCGTGTCTAAGAGTATTTTTCGCTCTGAATTCAGCTTTTTTAATGGACTTACGGCTATATCCTCTGGCAATTAGTCTTTCTTTTACTTCTTTAGCTCTTAGTTTGTAATTTTCTTCAGTGGAGCAATTACGTCTCATTCGCAAGAATTCACCCACTGGAAGTGCTTTGATTGTATTAGGAGCATGTGCACTTGTGCTATGAAGCAGGCTATTTGTAGCTGTCTTTTTACGGTGGACATCTGTTTCCAACATACCAGTTTGAGTTTTGATGATTTGGAGATCTAAGAAGTTAATCTTTGCTAGATCCGCTTCATAAGTTAATTTAATGTTCAGGTTGTTGGAATTTAGTTTTGCCATGAATTCGTCAAGTTCGTTTTTCGTGCCCTCCCACAAGAAGAGCACATCATCAATGTACCGAATCCATAGGGGGATTCTATTCAGATCTTCAGTATTATCATCTGAGAAAACATATTTTTGCTCCCACCAGCCGAGAAAAAGGTTGGCATAGGTGGGAGCGCATGCAGTGCCCATAGCGGTACCTCTTTTTTGGAGGTAAAAGCCATTATTGAATGTGAAGAAGTTATGTGTCAAAATGAATTGTAACAGTTGTAAGACAAAATCATCATGAGCAGGGTCTTCCTCAGAGCTCATTGACAGAAACCACTTCACAGCTTGAATGCCTAGTTCATGATTTATACATGTATAGAGTGATTCTACGTCCGCTGTCACTAACCATGTAGTGGAAGTGAGATGTACATTTTCTAGTTGAACCAGAACATCCGTTGTATCTTGTACATAGGACGGTAGTTGAGGGAGAAAGTTTCTTAATCTATAGTCCAGATATTTGCTCGCTTTCTCAGTGAGACTATGTATGCCGGAGACAATTGGACGACCGGGAGGACGTTTTTTGTTTTTATGTATTTTAGGAATTAGGTAGAAGGTTGCTACCATTGGATTGGTGACTTTCAGGAATTGGAATTCCTTGCTTGTAATGATATTGTCATATCTGGCCATGTCTAGAATATTCATGTATTCATGGAGATACATTTGGTTGGGATTGAATGCCAGTTTCTTGTAGCAGTATGTATCTTTAAGTTGTTTGTCAGTTTCTGTTTTGTACATATTAATTGGCCATAATACAATATTCCCTCCCTTGTCGGAGTTTCGAATGATGACATCATCCCAGTGTTTTATTTCATTCAATGCTTTTAGTTCATTTTTGGTCATATTATGTGTTGTTGGTTTGTCTGGTAATTTGTTTATCTCTTCACAAACCACATCTGTGAATGTTTGTAATTGAGCGCATTGACTTAGTTTGGGCATGAAAGTAGATTTATTGGTTATCTTGTCTCTCCATTTGGCTTCGTTAGTTAAATCTGGACTTGAATCTACTTGTGGACTATGTTCACATAGTAAGGATTCTAGGGTTTCCAGTGTATTCATCTCCTCTTCAGACCAGATGTGTTCCAAAGCTGGTTCAGGTGATTTTGATTTTCCACAGTAGAATCTTTTTAGTGCTATTTTGCGGACAAATAGATGAACATCTTTAATGGTTTCGAATTTGTCCAAGTTTGGGGTGGGACAGAATGACATTCCTTTGGAAAGTATGGATATGTGTGCTTCCGATAGTAATTTCTGAGATAGGTTTATTATTCTCAGTGAGTCAGTCTCATTTGTGAGAAGGGACTTGGAGCTCTTTGATAGGGTTTCCAATTCTTTTTGTTTGTTTTGTTCGTAGTTTGGCTTCTGTTTTGCCTTTTTGGTCTGCCACCTGCCTCTTCTGGTGTGTCTGTGTGTGAAGAGGCACCTGCTCCTAAAAAATCCTTTCTCTTTCCTCTTGTAATTCTGGACTTAACTTCAGGGTTGGGTGTTTGTGGTTCTGTATCTGACTCTTGGGTTTCAGATTCTTCCCCTTCTGTATCGGAGACATCACATTGCACTAGATTAACTTGTGATGATTTTACTCTATTAAAGTTGGTTTTAGTTTTCCATTTGTAAACTTTCTTATTCTCATAGTCAGTTTTGTCCCTGTTTAGTTTCCCTTGTTTTGTCTGTTTGATTTCATTCTCGTATTTATCTAACTCCTTCTGATATTGTTTGTATGTTTGTTCAAAATCTGTGAGTGATTCAAATTCCTGTAGCTGTGTATTTAGGTCCTGAACTTGTGTTTCCAAAAGGTCATATTCTTCCTTATCATGTTTAATTAAGATTTTCATTAATTTGGTTGAGCATTCAGATAATGCATCTTCCCATTCAATATTGTGTTGTGGATTTCGGAACTCAAATGCCGGGAACAGCTGTATTCGCAGCCCTCTTGGAATTAAATGTAGTTCTATATATTTTTCAAAAAAGTGGTGGTTCCACCACAGTTTATCTTGTTTGAACATCAATTTGTGTATATCCTTAAGGGCTGAATTCATCTTATCCTGTATATTGAGTACATTTGTTGTTGGATTTTTAAATACGTCATTGAGGTCAGTTTCTCTTTTACGTTGTCTTGATAATCTATCCTGTTCCCACTTGGATGACATAGTGAATAGATATATAATGTGAGATAAAGATATATCCTTTACTGTGTGCTCTATTGGTGGAAAGCCTGAGAATCAGGTATTTAAATTTGTTTAATTTGAAAAAGTTACCAATGGCACTACCTATGTGTAATAGACCTATTTATATCTTCAATTATGCCACTACAGTATGGCAAGATGTGGGTGCATGGTGTATGAGTATGAGTATTGGAATTACAGAGGAAAGCATACACTTGGGCTGCACTCCTAGGTCAAGTTGCAAATTAGTTGCAAATAATAATCACTTAGTTGCTGATCCAAGATTGGAATGTGGGAATAGGAATAGACACTACATTAAAATATAACTTTTATTGGGTTTAACAATTAAAATAGGAAAAATCATTAAAACCACACTTAAGTACCGACTGTAGTATGTAGAAATTTAATAACCGAATTTGTGGTTCAGTTAAGCAGTTATACCTGCTTGCATGCAAGCCTAGTATACCTATCTAACGTAGTACATGACTTGTAAATTACCAGTAGTAGTGATAGGTTGGCTTAACACTCTATATTAATACGTGTGTGCGAGAATAGAGTAAAGGGTAAGTCCACTTATATTTAGACAGGTAGTTAAACCATGACTGATTGAGTATTGTCATATATGAGCTTAATAGACTAGCGTTGTGATGGCACACAATACTGTGACTCCATGTGCCCAAACTTCTCCTAAATATTCATATGATAAACCACAATATAGAAAAGGTGAAAATAACTATAGGAGAGAGGTTGTGCTAAAATATTGGTTAGAAGCTTGCCACGTGTTTATATTGGCATTGTAACATTCACAGGTTCACTTGTTATATTGTCTCCGGTTTTATGTTACGGATAATTCACCATGTATTGTTTGGCCGGTATGTCTGTATATTATTTGACCCAAGAGTTATAGGTAATACAGTTAATGCTCTTAGTATTATTTAGCCGGTATGCATCAACATTCGATCGACCCAAGGGGTTGCAAATCATACAAGGCAAATGCGGTATCAATTGAATGTCTGTAGCATGGGCTTTATTAGAGCTGATTAGATATTGGTCGTGCAGCGTCTAAACAATTGAAGTACCAGTCAGATGTGAGCTGTGTGAGCTCAATACTGTTTAGCCGGTATGCACAACTATAGTATTAACCCAAATCACTGTGAATAATACGAGGCAAGAAAGATGCCAGTCAAATATTTGTAGCGTGGGCTCCAATAGAGCTAAGCAGACATTGGCCGTGCAGCGTCTAAGCAAATAAAGTGACAGTCAGATGTGAGTAGCGTAAATTCAGTCGAAACTGAATGGACATAAGTCGTGCAGTGTCTAGATCCACTACTTGTCACCCACTTAATTCTCATATAGATTATTAGACTTAGTAAGGCAAGTGAGGTGCCGGTCAGTTGTTTGTAGCATGGGCTCTAATAGAGCTAAGTAAATAGTAGCCGTACGGCGTTTAAATAGGTAAGGTATCAGTCAGGTGTGAGTAGCGTAGACTCAGTTGAAACTGAATTATATTAGTCGTGCCGTGTCTCGGCCAAACACGTCCTCACACACTTGGTTCTCATATAAATTATTCACTTCAGTGTTCTGGGCTAGAGTCCCATGCATTCACTCTCAAACACACTTATAAATTTATGCAGGATAACTCAGATAACTGAAATTGTAATTTCATGATAAGTCTTATTGAAGGAGATAGTTACTCCATCTAATGACTACAGTAAAAGTTCGGTAGCTTAAGGCTAATCTAAAACACAGGAGCTCCTAGGACTCCTCACCATTGCCCTAACGTCCCTAACATGTTTCGCCACTTAGCGTGGCTTTTTCAAAGGTGAACGCGCCGCTCAGTAGTCGGCTATTTAAGGCTGCTTAGAATCACACCCACAAAAGGCGTGCATACACCTTCTGACCTATCAATGACGATTGAGGTGTATGTGTCATAATGAGGAGGGGATTAGCAGGATAGTCTCCGAAATGATTAACTGTTAGATGGCTGGAAACGATAAAAAAGCACATTTATTGACTATCAAACTTATAGCGAACATTTGTATTATTGTGGACAGCTTCAGACGAATAGAGAATAATTAGATTAAAAGTTAGATAAACATTTGAGATTTCGTGACGTTAGTGTTTACCAACGGTACATTGCATAGTGTATATCTTTTGCCATTTAAACGTATGTTGAATAATGCTTTTTTAAGCAAGATCAGTGTCCATATATTGCAGTCCTATGTGTATGTACATTTGCTAGCTCCATAAATCTGGAACCTCCTGATACCTAATCAAGAGAGAAACAGATATAGTTAGATGTGCAATATTCTAATGTACATCTCTCAAACACTTAATTACGTTTGTATTTATTATAATATTTAAGGTCCTGGTGTTAACAGCGAAGATTGATGAAGGAAATGTGATGTTAGTGTGCTAATATTGTGTGAGAATAAACAAAATTAACCATTCGTGTGAAATTTACTATGTACGGTCATTTTATATTGTGAGTAGTGTCGGGGTTGCCTGAAATTATGATCGTGTGGTTCTAAAAGGATTATTATTTAGTAATAAAAAAGTTTTTTTATTGTATATATAAGTGAGTGTTAAGGTGAATGCTGTCTCAATTTGTCGTGAAGTTTACAAAAATTGAGATATTATTTGCGTCAAACATAATGTGCATTATAAAGGAAACTTTTAAGGGTGATGTACAATAAGACAATTATAACATAAAGTTGTGCTAAGTGTTAAGATAGGGAAAAGGAAGATTGTGATCTATGATTTACTGGAACTGATAGGTTCGTTGTATGAATTGTAGTTAGAGAGATAAGAGAGTACACGGAGTGTCGCTCATAATTATTACACATAGGAATATTAGGAATCCTATCAACAGCGTTTATTGGTCTTATTACAGAGTCGTTTGGGTATTATTCTCTATAGGTTTTAAATCTTAATTGCTTATTTAAAGCATTATGTGATGTTATACTTGGCTTAAAATCCACTTTATATTCTGTAAATTACAGAAATGAAACAAAGTTGTTATATTCATTTAGTCCATATGGTTGGACCGTATTAAGTAAAAATATCCATTTGCTTTCTGCTTGTAGCAGGATGTTTTCTAAATTGCCTCCTCGTACACCTAGTTGTATTTTTTCAATGCCAAAACATTTGAGTTCGGATTGTTTGGAATGATGATTTTTAAGGAAGTGACGTGCCACAGAAGTCAGATTTTTGCCTTCTTGAAGGTCTTTGCTTGCATTTTTTATGTTCCTCAGATGTTCTTGTAATCGTGTTCTGATTTTTCTTGTTGTCATGCCTACGTAGGTTTTATTACATTGACATTGGAGGGCATAGACAACTCCCTCTGTGTGGCAATTGATGTATGATTTGATTTTATGTGTTTTTTGAAAACGATCGCGAATTTCTTCTTTTTTCAGCATGAAACTGCATGTGCTGCATGTGCCGCATTTATATGAGCCCTTCTTGAATGCTCCTTTAGTTTTGGGTCCTTGTAGATGACTTGGGCTGATTAAATCCTTCAGATTGCGTGTTCTCCTAAAGCCTGTTTGAATTCTATCACCCATAATGTGTGATAATATGGGGTCCGACGTTAATATGTGCCAGTTTTTTTGTAGGATGTCCACTACTTGTGTACTCTTGGAATTGTAAGTTGAGATAAATCTTATTTCTTGTTTTTTGGATTTGTTTTGCTTTTTTAACAAATCGTGTCTAAGAGTATTTTTCGCTCTGAATTCAGCTTTTTTAATGGACTTACGGCTATATCCTCTGGCAATTAGTCTTTCTTTTACTTCTTTAGATCTTAGTTTGTAATTTTCTTCAGTGGAGCAATTACGTCTCATTCGCAAGAATTGACCCACTGGAAGTGCTTTGATTGTATTAGGAGCATGTGCACTTGTGCTATGAAGCAGGCTATTTGTAGCTGTCTTTTTACGGTGGACATCTGTTTCCAACATACCAGTTTGAGTTTTGATGATTTGGAGATCTAAGAAGTTAATCTTTGCTAGATCCGCTTCATAAGTTAATTTAATGTTCAGGTTGTTGGAATTTAGTTTTGCCATGAATTCGTCAAGTTCGTTTTTCGTGCCCTCCCACAAGAAGAGCACATCATCAATGTACCGAATCCATAGGGGGATTCTATTCAGATCTTCAGTATTATCATCTGAGAAAACATATTTTTGCTCCCACCAGCCGAGAAAAAGGTTGGCATAGGTGGGAGCGCATGCAGTGCCCATAGCGGTACCTCTTGTTTGGAGGTAAAAGCCATTATTGAATGTGAAGAAGTTATGTGTCAAAATGAATTGTAACAGTTGTAAGACAAAATCATCATGAGCAGGGTCTTCCTCAGAGCTCATTGACAGAAACCACTTCACAGCTTGAATGCCTAGTTCATGATTTATACATGTATAGAGTGATTCTACGTCCGCTGTCACTAACCATGTAGTGGAAGTGAGATGTACATTTTCTAGTTGAACCAGAACATCCGTTGTATCTTGTACATAGGACGGTAGTTGAGGGAGAAAGTTTCTTAATCTATAGTCCAGATATTTGCTCGCTTTCTCAGTGAGACTATGTATGCCGGAGACAATTGGACGACCGGGAGGACGTTTTTTGTTTTTATGTATTTCGGTACATTGATGATGTGCTCTTCTTGTGGGAGGGCACGAAAAACGAACTTGACGAATTCATGGCAAAACTAAATTCCAACAACCTGAACATTAAATTAACTTATGAAGCGGATCTAGCAAAGATTAACTTCTTAGATCTCCAAATCATCAAAACTCAAACTGGTATGTTGGAAATAGATGTCCACCGTAAAAAGACAGCTACAAATAGCCTTCTTCATAGCACAAGTGCACATGCTCCTAATACAATCAAAGCACTTCCAGTGGGTGAATTCTTGCGAATGAGACGTAATTGCTCCACTGAAGAAAATTACAAACTAAGAGCTAAAGAAGTAAAAGAAAGACTAATTGCCAGAGGATATAGCCGTAAGTCCATTAAAAAAGCTGAATTCAGAGCGAAAAATACTCTTAGACACGATTTGTTAAAAAAGCAAAACAAATCCAAAAAACAAGAAATAAGATTTATCTCAACTTACAATTCCAAGAGTACACAAGTAGTGGACATCCTACAAAAAAACTGGCACATATTAACGTCGGACCCCATATTATCACACATTATGGGTGATAGAATTCAAACAGGCTTTAGGAGAACACGCAATCTGAAGGATTTAATCAGCCCAAGTCATCTACAAGGACCCAAAACTAAAGGAGCATTCAAGAAGGGCTCATATAAATGCGGCACATGCAGCACATGCAGTTTCATGCTGAAAAAAGAAGAAATTCGCGATCGTTTTCAAAAAACACATAAAATCAAATCATACATCAATTGCCACACAGAGGGAGTTGTCTATGCCCTCCAATGTCAATGTAATAAAACCTACGTAGGCATGACAACAAGAAAAATCAGAACACGATTACAAGAACATCTGAGGAACATAAAAAATGCAAGCAAAGACCTTCAAGAAGGCAAAAATCTGACTTCTGTGGCACGTCACTTCCTTAAAAATCATCATTCCAAACAATCCGAACTCAAATGTTTTGGCATTGAAAAAATACAACTAGGTGTACGAGGAGGCAATTTAGAAAACATCCTGCTACAAGCAGAAAGCAAATGGATATTTTTACTTAATACGGTCCAACCATATGGACTAAATGAATATAACAACTTTGTTTCATTTCTGTAATTTACAGAATATAAAGTGGATTTTAAGCCAAGTATAACATCACATAATGCTTTAAATAAGCAATTAAGATTTAAAACCTATAGAGAATAATACCCAAACGACTCTGTAATAAGACCAATAAACGCTGTTGATAGGATTCCTAATATTCCTATGTGTAATAATTATGAGCGACACTCCGTGTACTCTCTTATCTCTCTAACTACAATTCATACAAAGAACCTATCAGTTCCAGTAAATCATAGATCACAATCTTCCTTTTCCCTATCTTAACACTTAGCACAACTTTATGTTATAATTGTCTTATTGTACATCACCCTTAAAAGTTTCCTTTATAATGCACATTATGTTTGACGCAAATAATATCTCAATTTTTGTAAACTTCACGACAAATTGAGACAGCATTCACCTTAACACTCACTTATATATACAATAAAAAAACTTTTTTATTACTAAATAATAATCCTTTTAGAACCACACGATCATAATTTCAGGCAACCCCGACACTACTCACAATATAAAATGACCGTACATAGTAAATTTCACACGAATGGTTAATTTTGTTTATTCTCACACAATATTAGCACACTAACATCACATTTCCTTCATCAATCTTCGCTGTTAACACCAGGACCTTAAATATTATAATAAATACAAACGTAATTAAGTGTTTGAGAGATGTACATTAGAATATTGCACATCTAACTATATCTGTTTCTCTCTTGATTAGGTATCAGGAGGTTCCAGATTTATGGAGCTAGCAAATGTACATACACATAGGACTGCAATATATGGACACTGATCTTGCTTAAAAAAGCATTATTCAACATACGTTTAAATGGCAAAAGATATACACTATGCAATGTGCCGTTGGTAAACACTAACGTCACGAAATCTCAAATGTTTATCTAACTTTTAATCTAATTATTCTCTATTCGTCTGAAGCTGTCCACAATAATACAAATGTTCGCTATAAGTTTGATAGTCAATAAATGTGCTTTTTTATCGTTTCCAGCCATCTAACAGTTAATCATTTCGGAGACTATCCTGCTAATCCCCTCCTCATTATGACACATACACCTCAATCGTCATTGATAGGTCAGAAGGTGTATGCACGCCTTTTGTGGGTGTGATTCTAAGCAGCCTTAAATAGCCGACTACTGAGCGGCGCGTTCACCTTTGAAAAAGCCACGCTAAGTGGCGAAACATGTTAGGGACGTTAGGGCAATGGTGAGGAGTCCTAGGAGCTCCTGTGTTTTAGATTAGCCTTAAGCTACCGATCTTTTACTGTAGTCATTAGATGGAGTAACTATCTCCTTCAATAAGACTTATCATGAAATTACAATTTCAGTTATCTGAGTTATCCTGCATAAATTTATAAGTGTGTTTGAGAGTGAATGCATGGGACTCTAGCCCAGAACGCTGAAGTGAATAATTTATATGAGAACCAAGTGTGTGAGGACGTGTTTGGCCGAGACACGGCACGACTAATATAATTCAGTTTCAACTGAGTCTACGCTACTCACACCTGACTGATACCTTACCTATTTAAACGCCGTACGGCTACTATTTACTTAGCTCTATTAGAGCCCATGCTACAAACAACTGACCGGCACCTCACTTGCCTTACTAAGTCTAATAATCTATATGAGAATTAAGTGGGTGACAAGTAGTGGATCTAGACACTGCACGACTTATGTCCATTCAGTTTCGACTGAATTTACGCTACTCACATCTGACTGTCACTTTATTTGCTTAGACGCTGCACGGCCAATGTCTGCTTAGCTCTATTGGAGCCCACGCTACAAATATTTGACTGGCATCTTTCTTGCCTCGTATTATTCACAGTGATTTGGGTTAATACTATAGTTGTGCATACCGGCTAAACAGTATTGAGCTCACACAGCTCACATCTGACTGGTACTTCAATTGTTTAGACGCTGCACGACCAATATCTAATCAGCTCTAATAAAGCCCACGCTACAGACATTCAATTGATACCGCATTTGCCTTGTATGATTTGCAACCCCTTGGGTCGATCGAATGTTGATGCATACCGGCTAAATAATACTAAGAGCATTAACTGTATTACCTATAACTCTTGGGTCAAATAATATACAGACATACCGGCCAAACAATACATGGTGAATTATCCGTAACATAAAACCGGAGACAATATAACAAGTGAACCTGTGAATGTTACAATGCCAATATAAACACGTGGCAAGCTTCTAACCAATATTTTAGCACAACCTCTCTCCTATAGTTATTTTCACCTTTTCTATATTGTGGTTTATCATATGAATATTTAGGAGAAGTTTGGGCACATGGAGTCACAGTATTGTGTGCCATCACAACGCTAGTCTATTAAGCTCATATATGACAATACTCAATCAGTCATGGTTTAACTACCTGTCTAAATATAAGTGGACTTACCCTTTACTCTATTCTCGCACACACGTATTAATATAGAGTGTTAAGCCAACCTATCACTACTACTGGTAATTTACAAGTCATGTACTACGTTAGATAGGTATACTAGGCTTGCATGCAAGCAGGTATAACTGCTTAACTGAACCACAAATTCGGTTATTAAATTTCTACATACTACAGTCGGTACTTAAGTGTGGTTTTAATGATTTTTCCTATTTTAATTGTTAAACCCAATAAAAGTTATATTTTAATGTAGTGTCTATTCCTATTCCCACATTCCAATCTTGGATCAGCAACTAAGTGATTATTATTTGCAACTAATTTGCAACTTGACCTAGGAGTGCAGCCCAAGTGTATGCTTTCCTCTGTAATTCCAATACTCATACTCATACACCATGCACCCACATCTTGCCATACTGTAGTGGCATAATTGAAGATATAAATAGGTCTATTACACATAGGTAGTGCCATTGGTAACTTTTTCAAATTAAACGAATTTAAATACCTGATTCTCAGGCTTTCCACCAATAGAGCACACAGTAAAGGATATATCTTTATCTCACATTATATATCTATTCACTATGTCATCCAAGTGGGAACAGGATAGATTATCAAGACAACGTAAAAGAGAAACTGACCTCAATGACGTATTTAAAAATCCAACAACAAATGTACTCAATATACAGGATAAGATGAATTCAGCCCTTAAGGATATACACAAATTGATGTTCAAACAAGATAAACTGTGGTGGAACCACCACTTTTTTGAAAAATATATAGAACTACATTTAATTCCAAGAGGGCTGCGAATACAGCTGTTCCCGGCATTTGAGTTCCGAAATCCACAACACAATATTGAATGGGAAGATGCATTATCTGAATGCTCAACCAAATTAATGAAAATCTTAATTAAACATGATAAGGAAGAATATGACCTTTTGGAAACACAAGTTCAGGACCTAAATACACAGCTACAGGAATTTGAATCACTCACAGATTTTGAACAAACATACAAACAATATCAGAAGGAGTTAGATAAATACGAGAATGAAATCAAACAGACAAAACAAGGGAAACTAAACAGGGACAAAACTGACTATGAGAATAAGAAAGTTTACAAATGGAAAACTAAAACCAACTTTAATAGAGTAAAATCATCACAAGTTAATCTAGTGCAATGTGATGTCTCCGATACAGAAGGGGAAGAATCTGAAACCCAAGAGTCAGATACAGAACCACAAACACCCAACCCTGAAGTTAAGTCCAGAATTACAAGAGGAAAGAGAAAGGATTTTTTAGGAGCAGGTGCCTCTTCACACACAGACACACCAGAAGAGGCAGGGGGCAGACCAAAAAGGCAAAACAGAAGCCAAACTACGAACAAAACAAACAAAAAGAATTGGAAACCCTATCAAAGAGCTCCAAGTCCCTTCTCACAAATGAGACTGACTCACTGAGAATAATAAACCTATCTCAGAAATTACTATCGGAAGCACACATATCCATACTTTCCAAAGGAATGTCATTCTGTCCCACCCCAAACTTGGACAAATTCGAAACCATTAAAGATGTTCATCTATTTGTCCGCAAAATAGCACTAAAAAGATTCTACTGTGGAAAATCAAAATCACCTGAACCAGCTTTGGAACACATCTGGTCTGAAGAGGAGATGAATACACTGGAAACCCTAGAATCCTTACTATGTGAACATAGTCCACAAGTAGATTCAAGTCCAGATTTAACTAACGAAGCCAAATGGAGAGACAAGATAACCAATAAATCTACTTTCATGCCCAAACTAAGTCAATGCGCTCAATTACAAACATTCACAGATGTGGTTTGTGAAGAGATAAACAAATTACCAGACAAACCAACAACACATAATATGACCAAAAATGAACTAAAAGCATTGAATGAAATAAAACACTGGGATGATGTCATCATTCGAAACTCCGACAAGGGAGGGAATATTGTATTATGGCCAATTAATATGTACAAAACAGAAACTGACAAACAACTTAAAGATACATACTGCTACAAGAAACTGGCATTCAATCCCAACCAAATGTATCTCCATGAATACATGAATATTCTAGACATGGCCAGATATGACAATATCATTACAAGCAAGGAATTCCAATTCCTGAAAGTCACCAATCCAACGGTAGCAACCTTCTACCTAATTCCTAAAATACATAAAAACAAAAAAGTCCTCCCGGTCGTCCAATTGTCTCCGGCATACATAGTCTCACTGAGAAAGCGAGCAAATATCTGGACTATAGATTAAGAAACTTTCTCCCTCAACTACCGTCCTATGTACAAGATACAACGGATGTTCTGGTTCAACTAGAAAATGTACATCTCACTTCCACTACATGGTTAGTGACAGCGGACGTAGAATCACTCTATACATGTATAAATCATGAACTAGGCATTCAAGCTGTGAAGTGGTTTCTGTCAATGAGCTCTGAGGAAGACCCTGCTCATGATGATTTTGTCTTACAACTGTTACAATTCATTTTGACACATAACTTCTTCACATTCAATAATGGCTTTTACCTCCAAACAAGAGGTACCGCTATGGGCACTGCATGCGCTCCCACCTATGCCAACCTTTTTCTCGGCTGGTGGGAGCAAAAATATGTTTTCTCAGATGATAATACTGAAGATCTGAATAGAATCCCCCTATGGATTCGGTACATTGATGATGTGCTCTTCTTGTGGGAGGGCACGAAAAACGAACTTGACGAATTCATGGCAAAACTAAATTCCAACAACCTGAACATTAAATTAACTTATGAAGCGGATCTAGCAAAGATTAACTTCTTAGATCTCCAAATCATCAAAACTCAAACTGGTATGTTGGAAACAGATGTCCACCGTAAAAAGACAGCTACAAATAGCCTGCTTCATAGCACAAGTGCACATGCTCCTAATACAATCAAAGCACTTCCAGTGGGTGAATTCTTGCGAATGAGACGTAATTGCTCCACTGAAGAAAATTACAAACTAAGAGCTAAAGAAGTAAAAGAAAGACTAATTGCCAGAGGATATAGCCGTAAGTCCATTAAAAAAGCTGAATTCAGAGCGAAAAATACTCTTAGACATGATTTGTTAAAAAAGCAAAACAAATCCAAAAAACAAGAAATAAGATTTATCTCAACTTACAATTCCAAGAGTACACAAGTAGTGGACATCCTACAAAAAAACTGGCACATATTAACGTCGGACCCCATATTATCACACATTATGGGTGATAGAATTCAAACAGGCTTTAGGAGAACACGCAATCTGAAGGATTTAATCAGCCCAAGTCATCTACAAGGAATCAAAACTAAAGGAGCATTCAAGAAGGGCTCATATAAATGCGGCACATGCAGCACATGCAGTTTCATGCTGAAAAAAGAAGAAATTCACGATCGTTTTCAAAAAACACATAAAATCAAATCATACATCAATTGCCACACAGAGGGAGTTGTCTATGCCCTCCAATGTCAATGTAATAAAACCTACGTAGGCATGACAACAAGAAAAATCAGAACACGATTACAAGAACATCTGAGGAACATAAAAAATGCAAGCAAAGACCTTCAAGAAGGCAAAAATCTGACTTCTGTGGCACGTCACTTCCTTAAAAATCATCATTCCAAACAATCCGGACTCAAATGTTTTGGCATTGAAAAAATACAACTAGGTGTACGAGGAGGCAATTTAGAAAACATCCTGCTACAAGCAGAAAGCAAATGGATATTTTTACTTAATACGGTCCAACCATATGGACTAAATGAATATAACAACTTTGTTTCATTTCTGTAATTTACAGAATATAAAGTGGATTTTAAGCCAAGTATAACATCACATAATGCTTTAAATAAGCAATTAAGATTTAAAACCTATAGAGAATAATACCCAAACGACTCTGTAATAAGACCAATAAACGCTGTTGATAGGATTCCTAATATTCCTATGTGTAATAATTATGAGCGACACTCCGTGTACTCTCTTATCTCTCTAACTACAATTCATACAACGAACCTATCAGTTCCAGTAAATCATAGATCACAATCTTCCTTTTCCCTATCTTAACACTTAGCACAACTTTATGTTATAATTGTCTTATTGTACATCACCCTTAAAAGTTTCCTTTATAATGCACATTATGTTTGACGCAAATAATATCTCAATTTTTGTAAACTTCACGACAAATTGAGACAGCATTCACCTTAACACTCACTTATATATACAATAAAAAAACTTTTTTATTACTAAATAATAATCCTTTTAGAACCACACGATCATAATTTCAGGCAACCCCGACACTACTCACAATATAAAATGACCGTACATAGTAAATTTCACACGAATGGTTAATTTTGTTTATTCTCACACAATATTAGCACACTAACATCACATTTCCTTCATCAATCTTCGCTGTTAACACCAGGACCTTAAATATTATAATAAATACAAACGTAATTAAGTGTTTGAGAGATGTACATTAGAATATTGCACATCTAACTATATCTGTTTCTCTCTTGATTAGGTATCAGGAGGTTCCAGATTTATGGAGCTAGCAAATGTACATACACATAGGACTGCAATATATGGACACTGATCTTGCTTAAAAAAGCATTATTCAACATACGTTTAAATGGCAAAAGATATACACTATGCAATGTGCCGTTGGTAAACACTAACGTCACGAAATCTCAAATGTTTATCTAACTTTTAATCTAATTATTCTCTATTCGTCTGAAGCTGTCCACAATAATACAAATGTTCGCTATAAGTTTGATAGTCAATAAATGTGCTTTTTTATCGTTTCCAGCCATCTAACAGTTAATCATTTCGGAGACTATCCTGCTAATCCCCTCCTCATTATGACACATATACCTCAATCGTCATTGATAGGTCAGAAGGTGTATGCACGCCTTTTGTGGGTGTGATTCTAAGCAGCCTTAAATAGCCGACTACTGAGCGGCGCGTTCACCTTTGAAAAAGCCACGCTAAGTGGCGAAACATGTTAGGGACGTTAGGGCAATGGTGAGGAGTCCTAGGAGCTCCTGTGTTTTAGATTAGCCTTAAGCTACCGAACTTTTACTGTAGTCATTAGATGGAGTAACTATCTCCTTCAATAAGACTTATCATGAAATTACAATTTCAGTTATCTGAGTTATCCTGCATAAATTTATAAGTGTGTTTGAGAGTGAATGCATGGGACTCTAGCCCAGAACGCTGAAGTGAATAATTTATATGAGAACCAAGTGTGTGAGGACGTGTTTGGCCGAGACACGGCACGACTAATATAATTCAGTTTCAACTGAGTCTACGCTACTCACACCTGACTGATACCTTACCTATTTAAACGCCGTACGGCTACTATTTACTTAGCTCTATTAGAGCCCATGCTACAAACAACTGACCGGCACCTCACTTGCCTTACTAAGTCTAATAATCTATATGAGAATTAAGTGGGTGACAAGTAGTGGATCTAGACACTGCACGACTTATGTCCATTCAGTTTCGACTGAATTTACGCTACTCACATCTGACTGTCACTTTATTTGCTTAGACGCTGCACGGCCAATGTCTGCTTAGCTCTATTGGAGCCCACGCTACAAATATTTGACTGGCATCTTTCTTGCCTCGTATTATTCACAGTGATTTGGGTTAATACTATAGTTGTGCATACCGGCTAAACAGTATTGAGCTCACACAGCTCACATCTGACTGGTACTTCAATTGTTTAGACGCTGCACGACCAATATCTAATCAGCTCTAATAAAGCCCACGCTACAGACATTCAATTGATACCGCATTTGCCTTGTATGATTTGCAACCCCTTGGGTCGATCGAATGTTGATGCATACCGGCTAAATAATACTAAGAGCATTAACTGTATTACCTATAACTCTTGGGTCAAATAATATACAGACATACCGGCCAAACAATACATGGTGAATTATCCGTAACATAAAACCGGAGACAATATAACAAGTGAACCTGTGAATGTTACAATGCCAATATAAACACGTGGCAAGCTTCTAACCAATATTTTAGCACAACCTCTCTCCTATAGTTATTTTCACCTTTTCTATATTGTGGTTTATCATATGAATATTTAGGAGAAGTTTGGGCACATGGAGTCACAGTATTGTGTGCCATCACAACGCTAGTCTATTAAGCTCATATATGACAATACTCAATCAGTCATGGTTTAACTACCTGTCTAAATATAAGTGGACTTACCCTTTACTCTATTCTCGCACACACGTATTAATATAGAGTGTTAAGCCAACCTATCACTACTACTGGTAATTTACAAGTCATGTACTACGTTAGATAGGTATACTAGGCTTGCATGCAAGCAGGTATAACTGCTTAACTGAACCACAAATTCGGTTATTAAATTTCTACATACTACAGTCGGTACTTAAGTGTGGTTTTAATGATTTTTCCTATTTTAATTGTTAAACCCAATAAAAGTTATATTTTAATGTAGTGTCTATTCCTATTCCCACATTCCAATCTTGGATCAGCAACTAAGTGATTATTATTTGCAACTAATTTGCAACTTGACCTAGGAGTGCAGCCCAAGTGTATGCTTTCCTCTGTAATTCCAATACTCATACTCATACAGCATGCACCCACATCTTGCCATACTGTAGTGGCATAATTGAAGATATAAATAGGTCTATTACACATAGGTAGTGCCATTGGTAACTTTTTCAAATTAAACTGTTTTGAGACCGTTGAGTTGGTTAAAGGCTTAAATCTAGGGATATAACTCAGTAGCAGTTCAGTCATTTTTTAATACAACAATAAAATAAACTGTTTTACATCCCTTTAATATGTATTAAAAGTTTTATTTACTGATCCCAAATTAATTGATATTGTTTTAAAGAAAGACATATATAAGACAATCTGGTACTTTCCATTATACAGAAGGGCTCATGGGATCCGTTCTCCCAGTTTATGCATATCATTTTATAGGGGGGTGAACTAAGATCAGCAACAACATAATTGTGGTGTTATAAGGGACAAGTACCTCAAGACAGTTTGGCCTCTATCAAAACAACCTGATTAAATTCAAAATTAAATAAAAATATTAGTTTCAGATCATGTGACACGCACCAGTAATCTATGGGCAGCCTACTCTAGGAGCGAATGTCCTATATAATGATAAAGTACTCATAATCCAATAATTGTCAAAATAAAAAAAACAACCACAAATTCCTTTCCTTAGTTAGGGAAGGGCTAGCTGAACTTGTATAAATAAAGTATATGTGGTAGATTTAAAACAATAATACTAATGGTTACCTTTAGAAACCAGGCTCTGTAATTCTTCAAAACAGAATCTGTGTGTCTTAAAAAGGTGGACAGGATAGGGCTAAAAAAAAACCTATGGAGGAGCGCTAATGAAGACAAAGATGATATCCGAAGGCAACGTTTCACAATCATTCAGGGTAATGGCAGCTCTCCCAGATAATGAGGTTAGATGGAGATCCTGTAGAAACAGAAAAGGAGGCACCAAATGGAACAGTGTCATCAGGTGAAATGGACAAAAATATCAGATGATTGCCAACTCACATGAGAAGCGGCACTCGTAGTGCCATAAACAGCAGGCCGGGACCTCTTAGTCGCCCGACAGACCCAACCGCAATGTGCAAAGTCCGATCATGTGGGTATGTCTCGCCAATCAGCAGCAGTATACTCCCAACGCCTTCAGATGGTGGCACCAATCAGCAGGGCCAGAAGAGGGTGTGTGTGTGTGTGTGTGTGTGAAGCTCTGCAACCACTCATAATAATACAAGTGCTCAAACAGCTCAAAACCAACAGCAGCGACCAAACACACAGAGCAAGGGCATAAAAGCTTAAAACAAGTTTATTTTAAAACATGTTAAAACACAGCAACATGTTTCTCGGCTACACAGAGCCGTTTCATCATGCTGTAAAAATCATTAGAACCCCTTGCTCTATTAATACCTCCCTCTACCCAATCAAAGAACCGGAAATTACAACGCCCTTAAACAAAGGAATTTCATTGGCCATAGAACATTTCCCATTTAGAATAGTAGTAAACATAATAATACAATGAATCAGTAGCTCGTAAATCAAAACTTTAAAGTGTTAAGTGGACAATATCATCATAGTGCTACACTATAGTATACAATACACAATGAAAAAACAAATATAATAATTATAAGATAAATTATTCCCCAATATGCTAAACATTAAATGTGGCATTATCACCTCCTTGTCACATAAATTGCATATATTTAACCATAATTATAATTATATTGCTGGATTTTTTACCACAGTTTACTAGTTTATTGGGCACAGCACTTAAGCTTTTTTTATGACCTGAACTGCATATATTTGATCTAATCTTATAGTTCTGTCACTGACTAATGTTTCCTTACATATTCCGCACTGAATCTAGATCTTCCAAAGAATGGAGTCTACTTCAAAATCTATAGATTCCATAGAAATAAGATCTCACGATGATAATAATTTATAAAAATGTAAATAACCTAAAATGGAAATTCTAAAGTTTAAGAAGAACATAATAATCCCGTTCCTAAATACTAATGATCTAAATGATCCATAGAGATAGAAGCTCATGTTCAATATAGTGCAGGTAACATATATGTGGAAAAGCCTAATTGAACCCCTGGTGTAGGAACTTAATATATGAAGTGTCTACAATGGTTTCATATAGCCCCCCAAAATATAATATAGTCCCCTCCATTTGGGATAAAAAAGGGGGGCATTAGGAACCAAGTGGAAGTACATAATCAAATAGTACAGATGGGGAGATGTAATTGTGTGTATCTATATATATCCCCCAGATGCATAGCTCACACACAACAATCTATATATGACCCATACACCCCCTACAACCATCGGGCAGTCTACCTTCTAAATGGGTGCTTTCGTATGTATAACTCAATTCTGTGGAATTCCTAAAGGCTAGGTAAATCCACCCCTCTAGTCAATACTGAATACATATTGTGGCCCCTGGGGATGATTGGAATGCTGCTAGATCCACATTCATATTAAGACCATAAGGATGCAATGTCTGGAGTTAATGAATCCAATAGATCTCTCTTTGTCTCAATCTGAAGAAATGATTGTAAAGATCAGACATAGGAATATATTCTATTGGTGTAATAGAAAAACAATCAATTTTACCATTGTTTCACATGGCAGTGTCTGGGTACGCTATGTAGTTTATAATTATTCTTAATATTATGATAATGTTTAGACCATCTAATGCTAAGGCGCCTACAAGTGCGCCCTACATATTGAATGCCACAAAAACAAGACAAAAGATAAACCACATAATTGGAAGCACAAGACATATGGCCCACCATGGGATAAACCTTTTTAGTGGCATAGGACAGAAACAAATGAGTGTTATGTGCAATATGAACACACATTTTACATTTCTTATTATTACATTTATAGCATCCTGTCTTGGGCCCTCTCTTGCTGAGTCTCCTTATTTTAACTACTTTGCTTGGTGCCAAAATGGTCTTTAGATTAGGTGCCTTTTTAAACACTACTAAGGGTTTTGTTTCAATTAAATTTACCAATATTGGGTCCTTAGTAAGAATACTCCAATGTTTATTAATTATTTGTTTTATCAGATTATGGTGGCAGTTATATTGTGTAATAAACATTGTGTGTTTTTTCACATTATTTCCCATCAATGTAGTATCTGTTTTCTTCTGAAAATATAGGTTTCTATCGTCAGGTTTAACCCTTCTGTATCCATTGTCTATGATGTGCTGTGGATATTTTTTCTCCTAAAATCTTTCTTTCAGGATCTTGCTTTGTACCTCATAATCTATAAGAGTACTGCAATTCCTACGGACCCATTTGAACTGCCAATAGGGCACATTTCTTTTCCACGGGTAGTAATGATTTCTTGTGAAATCTAAATAGCTATTACAATCTACCGCTTTGAAGTGGGTACTACTTATAACCTTCCCATTTTCAAAGCGGAGATTGAGGTCTAAAAAAACTATAGTTTCATCATTTATAGAAGTTGTGAATTTGAGACCCCTATTGTTGTTGAGGTGTTCCACAAAGGTATTTGCTGAGGCTTGATCTCCTCTCCAAACAAAAATCAAGTCATCTATAAAGTGCCCGTAGAATACCAGGTTCACCCCATGTCCAGAATTATTAATGTAATGTTGTTCAAAGGACCCCATAAAAAGATTGGCATAACTTGGGGCAAACCTGGTACCCATGGCGGTTCCCCTTATTTGAAGGTAAAATTCATCCTGCAACACAAAATAATTGTGTCGCAGGATGAATGATATCAATTGTAAGATTAATTCTTTCTGAAGATCTGGTAGGTAGATGTCTGCCTCCAAATACCCAGAGACTGATTGGATCCCCAAATAATGAGGAATATTAGAATAAAGTGCTTGGACATCACACATGATACAAATAAAGTCATGTGTGATAACCTGTGGCTCAAGTTTCTTCATGAGATCTGAAGAATCTCAATTATAAGACTCTAATCCCACCACATATTTTTGCAAAAAGTGGTCGACATAGGAAGATTATCAGTTAGATTCCCTATTACAGCTATTATCGGGAGGCCCAGAGGGCAAGTGGAATTCTTTTGTAATTTCAGGAGATGGTAATAAAAGACATGATTTGGCTCTTAAGGGACAAGATACTCTTTTTCATTCTTAGTTAACATGCCTTCCTTAAATGCATATTCCACATGATCTTTAAGAATGGCTATATACTTAGAGGTGGGGTCAAAAGTTAACCTAGTATAGTATAAAGTGTCATGGAGGATCTTACTGGCCTCCACAAGGTAGTCAGCCAGATACTGCAGGACAATCCCACCTCCCTTGTCAGCCTGTCTGATCACCAATGACTGGTCATTTTTTAGGGATTCTAGGGCTCGCTTCTCGTTGCCATAGAGATTACATTTGCTCATAGTATTCTTAGGAATTAAGTCAAAGTTGTTGCTCACTAATTGTATAAATCTCTATATGAGCATTATTATTAAGTCTAGGAATAAAATTTGATTTGTTTCTAAAGTTTGTACATATATAGGTATTCAACCAAAGAGTCTGGCTCATAAACCAGAATCTGTTGGTTTCTGAGCCTAGGGTCCATTGTCTCAGTCAATATAGGTAATCTAGAGTCATCTTTAAGTTGTTTTACTGAAAAAATATTTTGCATAGAGAATTTCTGAGTGAATCGGTTCAGATCCACAAAGAGGGGAAAAACATTATGTTTATTAGTCTGAATAAAAGATAGTTCTTTGCCTAGAACCCTAATCTCATCGTCTGTCAAAATGTGAGATGATAAATTAAAAATACCTTTACCTAGTCCCTGTAGTCTTGCCTTTTTGAGGGCTGTACTACGTCCTCTGCACCCTCGTTTCCATGGGGTCTTTTTCCCTTGTAGGATGGTGTTAGCGAGACTACAGGCTCTAGGTAACTGGCTATTTTCTTCTGTTTTCATGTTTGTTGTCTTGGGCGTGACTCTAAAAAATCTGATGATGAATGAGTATTCGTGGCCATGTGAAGATTGGAGGACACATTATCATCATAATATTGTGGTTCAGTGTAATTTAAGGCATTAAATCTGTTATGAGTATTAATACCTTCACATAAGGGGGATACAGTGTCCACAAGGCGTGCGTACCTATCCTGGGTATTAGTACTCAATGGTACTCTCACATAGGGCACCATGTACTAAGGCGTCAAAATTTGCGCACAGACCATATCGAATTAACCTCCCGGCATTCACACCATGCGGATAGAACTTCGCTACATGAATGTACTAAAAACCAAGCCGTAAAATTTCACATCTAATCTGTCTCAAAGACAATCGGATTATTGATAACGTTGAAGCTTCGCTCGGCGCGAAAGAACAAAGTTACTAAGCAGTCTACGGCCTAATTGGTTTAGTTCTTCACCCACGTGACCATCTAGGTGTCATAATCGTCATACAAGTGGCAACATTTAGCTGCTGACATGTATAAGAATGTGCATTTCCCAGAAATCTTAGAATATTGTTTATTTACTTTTCGGTATTTACTTAGAGAAGATGACTTGCTCCGGAAATTCATCTACTTCCATGAAGACTCGCAACCCAACTTCTCGCATCAACAGAATGTTGTACTTGTTGATCTAGTACTCGAATACTATGATAATATTTATGGTAGTCGAGTCAAGCAAACCCCCGGTGCCCGTAAGAAGATTATTTGGGAAAAAATTAGTGACGCTGTGAGTGCTCAAGGACCAATGAAAAAATATATTGAATCCTGCAAAAAAAAGGTTCAATTATATCAAGCGTCAAACTAAAGCCAAAATTGCCAAAGAAGAGCAATATGCACATGGTACTGGAGGTGGACAACCTTTTGTTGCAGATTTGAGTGACTTCGAAAGAAAAGTTCTACAGAGGCTTGGCACAGAGGTCATTAAGGGCATAACTGATGACTGTGATAGCGATATTCGAGGTAATTATAAATTAATGTCCAAATTAATATTTATATTGTTTAATTGTCTGCACCAAAAATGTGTCTCTTACGTTAATGTTTTTTAAAAACATTATTAACCATTTTTTAATGTGCTATTTACTCGTATTATCCATTTTTTCTTCTTTCTCTTTCTATCTTTATTTAAAAAGCAGTAATGCAATCTTAGCAGTCAGCAAATTTTAGGTTCATCACCATGGTTAGCGTTTGCTTATTGGAGGTTGACATTTAACCACCAATAAGCAAGCATAACCCAGGTTATGAACAAAAATTGGGCATGCTCATATGCACACTATTTATGCTTTTCAAAAGAAACATATCAAGAGAATGAATAAAAATATATAATACGATTAAATTCAAAATTTGATTAAAATTGCATGCCCTATCTGAATGATGAAAGAAAAAAATGTTGATTAATCACACCAATACTAAATAAATGTATCATTTCAATTAGAGTTACAGCTATATGAAAAAAAAAATATGATTCCTCACTCATATATGCAATAGTATTATAAAAAATAATAACATTAAATTGGATTATATAATTTGATTACTTCTCTGTTTATCTATTTCTTTAAAGGGACACTGAACCAAAAATTCTGCTTTCATGATTCATATAGAGAGCATGAAAATGTAATCAACTTTCTAATATACTCCTATTAAAAAATGTTCTTCTTCTCTTGCTTTATTTATTTGAAAAATAAGGCATCTAAGCTATTTATTTGGTTCTGGACCATGGAAAGCACTTGTTTATGGGTGGTTGAATTTATACACCAATCAGCAAGAACAACACACTAGTGTGTTCACCAAAAATGGCATGGCATCTAAACTTTAATTCTTGCATTTCAAATAAACATACCAAGAGAATGAAGAAAATGTAATAATAGGAGTAAATTAGAAATTTGCTTAACATTGCACAAAATCAAAAAATTGGTTTCAGTGTCCTTTAAATGTTTATCAAGGCAAGCTTAGGAGCAACATATAACATACGTTATATCAGTTGATTGTTATATAAATTTAAATTTATATTGTCACTGGCTCACCCATGATTTCTATTTTAATCCATTATAGACCAATTTTTCTTCTTTTATTAATGATAGCTAGCTAATTATTGAAAATAAATAATAGAATATAAAAAGATAATGGATTTATTTTGAATATGAGATATCAATCATGATTTACACAAATTGGGTTTTATGAATTTATCTCTTTTAAATTTTAAAATTTGTATGGTGTTATAATGCTGCATACTTACACATCCATTGGGTGTTTTCATGTGCCTCAATAATTGACATGACTCAATAGAGATACATTCTGTACAGATATGTAATATGTTAGTTAATGTGTTAATGGAAATCTTTATTTACTATTTCATAGGTGGTTCTGTTTGAGCATCGACTTCTGCATCTGTCAATACCCCATCTACCTCTATAGGACAGCTACCACGTCCGTCGACATCACATCAAATAGAAAATGTGAATATTAGAAAACAACCACAACATGGGCAATATATACGCTCCACAACAAATACAAGCCACAGCCTATCGTCTGCTGATACCATTCCAGATGTAAGGAGCAGTACACCGGATACAGCGGTTGGAAGAAGCTCTGGTATGTATTTTTAAACCACTTATATATACACCTTTAAATATTTCAATATAAATTAAATATTAATTTTACAGCGGATGTTGGATGTCTATTCCGAGCTATGGTGACAGATTCTGCACAACTTTTTGATGTTAAGTTACTTTTGGAAAGTAAATATAGGATGATAAGAAAAATGATTTTGGTATAAAGTAACTGTAAAATTTTAAACTTGTTGCAATGTCTATAGTTTAATAGTCACATTGTGAGACTGTGAGATGGATATACTAACATTAAACGCCCCTGTACTTAATATAGTTTACACTTTATTCTGTTTCATGTTACATCCATCCAATATTATTGTATGTATTGTGATTTTATATTAAAACAGTTTAAACATGCAAAAATCACAATTATTTATTAAGAAGGCCTTTAATCTCATTGTTTAAAGCCAACATGACTGTATAAATTTCTCTTGTATAGTAACTCCTCTTACCATTACTGTAGGAACAAATCGTAATCTGATGTAACATAATGTTGGCTATTCTTCTTTTAATTGCTTTATTTCGAAATTTCTAATCATATATTTTTTTTTATTTAATTTAAGATATCGTTGAGGAGGTTGATTCTTCTAGAGAGGTAATTCTGAATCTTGTTCCAGTTAGAGCACATAGTCCAGAGTTTATATCTACCGACTGTGGAAGCTTAACTCCTGACCTCTCACAGATGGCACAAGATCAGGATTTTGATATTTATGAGCCTATAAGAAACCCCTCTAATGATGATGAGAATCCAAATTCACCACATGATGTTGTTCAAGAGCTGGCAATTGAAGCTTTGGAACCTGCACCTGCTGAACTTATACTGTAAGAGCAGGCACCTTTGGAAGATGCTGCTCTAAATGAAATGCTAAATCTTGCCAGAGGATATAGAGCTACCACCAGCAAAGATTGGAACTGGACATTGGAAGTGGACCGTGAAATCTTTCAGTGGCAAAGAGAAATGGACAGGGAAAGGAACCAACAAATAACCAGGGCCTTGGCAATAGCCGAAAATAACATGCAGATGGCTCAAACTACTATGCAGTCTATGTTAGATATAATTAGAGATAAACATCAGAACCAAGAGTCGCCAGATCCTAAAAGACAAATGTTCTATTAGTGCAGTTATTTGAATTGTTTAAGTTATTATTATTGTTTTTTGTTGATCCAAAATATATTATTATTGTTATTTGTACATATGTTTATTAAAGTTTCTTCTTTTTTTATTTAATTTTTTTTTTTTTTTTTTTTTTTTAAAATTAACTTGAAATCATTTAAAGGTTTTAAAATAATGTGACACAAAGACATATCAAACTGAACAAAATTAAAATGTATTAAAACAGGAATTTGAAAAAATATGAAACAAAAAGGCATTATAAAAAATATGAGGGTCCTCCCGGCCACTACAGTCATTTTTTGTTTGAAATTGACCGTTTTAACATAAAAAAATGACAATTGTAATGTCATCAAGTGCAAATGAAATATCTATTTTTATCGCACAAAAAATTCTTAGAATATATATATATATATATATATATATATATATATATATATATATATATATATATATATGTATAAACAGTATCAATACTGTAAATATGACAATATTAAAATTCAATAATTGCTTATATGTTTTCCATAACATAAGTTTTGTAGAGATTTTGAACTGGGTATTTAAATTCTTTATAGAATCCATTATTTGTTTAATTTCTTCACAAACAGAGGATTGTACTTGTGATACAACTTGTAACCCAGAATCTAGATAAGGAAACAAAATTTATAAAAAATTAAGGATTGTCACACAATTTTTCTAAAAAAAGGGTGTTAAAAAGCAGTTATCAATAATTTATTACCATTTAGATTACAGGAGGTATTTTCCATAGCTGGACTTGTCTGTGTTGATTTAGAAACCTTAGATATTTCCAAGTCATTATCAGTATCAGAAATATTTGTTGAGTTTTTCTCACTACTTGCATCTGTAATATATATTTATAATTCAATGGATATATACCGCTAGATTTAGAGTTTTGCGGCCAAAGGGGTGCGTTAGCTATGCGTGTTTTTTTTCCCTGTACCTTTTAAACAACGCTGGTATTTAGAGTACTTACCGCCACTTCAACTCTAAATACCAACGTTGCTTACGGACAAGGCCAGCTTAAAAAACTTGCTCGTGCACAATTCCCCCATAGGAAACAATGAGGCAGTTTGAGCTGAAAAAAAACCTAACACCTGCAAAAAAGCAGCATTCAGCTCCTAACGCAGCCCCATTGTTTCCTATGGGGAAACACTTCCTAAGTCTGCACCTAACACCCTAACATGTATCCCGAGTCTAAACACCCCTAACCTTACACTTATTAACCCCTAATCTGCCGTCCCCGCTATCGCTGACACCTGCATTACACAATTAACCCCTAATCTGCCGCTCTGGACACCGCCGCCAGCCACCTACATTATACCTATGTACCCCTTATCGTCTGCCCCTAACATCGCCGACCTCTATATTATATTTATTAACCCCTAATCTGCCGCCCCCAACGTCGCCGCTACCTACCTACACTTATTAACCCCTAATCTGCCGACCGGACCTCGCTGCCACTATAATTAATGTATTAACCCCTAAACCGCCTCACTCTCGCCTCAAAATCCCTATAATAAATAGTATTAACCCCTAATCTGCCCTCCCTAACATAGTCGACACCTAACTTCAAATATTAACCCCTAATCTGCTGACCGGACCTCGCAGCTACTCTAATAAATGTATTAACCCCTAAAGCTAAGTCTAACCCTAACCCTAACACCCCCCTAAGTTAAATATAATTTTAATCTAACAAAATAAAATAAATATTATTAAATAAATGTAGAGTTTAGCTTCGCCTTATATCAGTCTCCTCTTTTTCCTACTCTTTGGCAGATGTCACACGTCTGGCAATACTGCCTAATATCTTTGGTGATCCCTGGCCAAAAGAAATTCTGAGTTAGGCAGTGCTTTGTCCGACTAACTCCTAGGTGGCCTGACAGCGGAATATCATGGGCAACCCGTAGCAGTTCTCGTCTATACCTCTGAGGTACTATTAACTGCTTAACGGACAGAGGAATAGATCCAGCCACTATCTTCTCTGCATACCTGTACAGTAACCCCTTGTCCCAACCGTACCTCTCTCCTTCCAACCCGCCTGATTCTGGTCTACCTTATCCCTATATACTTGCAACGAGGGGTCAGTGGCCACTTTGCTACCAAACTCTAGTGGATGGGCCCAAGAGACATTAGGGGGGTGATTGCTTACCTGAGCCTCAGAGTGATCAGCCAGTGCGTTGGTGCGGGCCTGTTGTCGGGTAACCATGGGCAGTGCTGCTTGTGGGGAGGTTCGGGGTGCAAACGCTGAAGTCAGCTTCCCTAAATCGTTGCCCAAAATAACATCTGCGGGCAAATTTTGCATAAGGCCCACTTCTACGTTCCCCGACCCTGCTCCCCAATCCAAGTGTACTTTGGCCGTGGGAATCTTGTAAATGGCTCCCCCGGCCACCCGGACAGCTACACAGTCTCCGGTGAGTTGATTGGTGGAAACTAAATGTTGCCGGAGCAAGGTTATGGTGGCCCCAGAGTCACGCAGCCCTTGGACACGTCAGCCCTCTATATAGACAACCTGGTGGTGGCTTTGTAGGTTGTCTGAAGCGGCCTGTACTGGGTTTACCTCGTGTAAGATGCCCAAGGGTTCCTCGTGGAAGACTGCAGGTTGGGTCTGTATTCGGGGCTCGTTCTGGTAGCACTGTACAGCTGCCCGGTTGTTTGATAAGTTGTTCTGGTTGTTCCAGGTGGATCGGTTCTTGTTCCTGGGACAGTCTCTCTGAATGTGCCCTTGTTGGATACAAAGATGGCAACGGATAGCTGATCGAGTCTGGTATCGGGGAGGGGGTGGGTAGATTCCCCCTCCAGGATGGGGTAGCAGAGGTGTGGGAGCTGCAGTGGGGGTTGGGGTGACCCCAATACTGGAGCGTTGCTGTGTTCATTGAGCTCTCTGAGTGTCTTGGTATTCATCAGCCAAGGTCGCTGTGGTATGTACCGTGCATGGTTTTCGATCTCTCAGACAGTTTTGCAATTCAGTGGACACCCCTTGGAAGAATTGCTCCATCAACAGGAGTTGTAAAAGGTCTTCCAACTGGGTGACTTGGGCTGCCTGCAACCAGCCTTTAGCGGCCCTGGTTAGCCGATGCGCCCACTCAGTGTGGGTATCTTTCTCCAGCTTCTTCAGGTCTTGGAACCGCTGTCGGTATGCCTCCGGGGTAATAGCATACCTAGTCAGGATGGCCTGTTTTACCTTCTGGTAGTCCCTGCTGTCCTCATCTGGTATGGTGCGGTAGGCTTCAGCAGCACGCCCGGATAACTTGCCAGCCAGTAGGGGAACTTGGTCAGCGGTACTAATATTATGCAGTTGGCATAATCGCTCAAAGTCCTGTAGGTACCCATCGATATCCTCCGTGTCGGTATGATCCTTGAATGCATGGTAGGGAATCTTAGCTTTCCCTGTATCAGCACTGGAGTGTACTGGTAGCCCCTCTCCGGGTCTCGGGGTGGTTTGTCGGGTCACCATCAAGTACTCATGTACATCTGCTGATGTCCGTGTCAGGAGCTCCTCCAAATGGTGTAGCGGAAAAAAAGCCAACTGGGTCCGCATCTCTTTTTGGAATTCAGTTTCATTGTTCGCCATGAGTGCGGCCGTACCTGCTACCCGGTCTCCCTCCATGAGCTCTGCAATCAGCCTTGCTTTGGTTTTATTGCTGGCAATAATTCCTCTCGCCTCCAGTAATTCCTTCAATGCAGTTCTCTTTAGTCTGGTATAATCTGTCCCCATTCATCGTCTGTTCATATACATCACATGTCCTACGACTTGCTGTGCGGTTTGAATCCCGTTGCTTGCCACCAATTGTAGCAGAGAGGCAGTAGGATCAGTAATATATTTTGGGTAGGCAGAGACAAGCAAGTAACTACTCTTGGTAATTGTAGCAGAGAGGCAGTAGGATCTGTAATATCTTTTTGGTAAGCAGAGACAAGCAAATAACTACTCTTGGTAATTGTAGCAGAGAGGTAGTAGGATCTGTAATATCTTTTGGGTAAGCAGAGACAAGCAAGTAACTACTCTTGGTAATTGTAATAATAACCCCTTTCAACCAAGAACTAGACGACACATAGCTTGGGAGTCAACAACAACTATTTCTTCAACAGAACAAAAAAAACAAACACTTTTTAAAAACAGTCTCCCCTACAAGGGGTTTCCCAACTGAAACAGCAGGGAGTTTAAACAGTAACATACAGTTTAAACATACATTTTAACCATTAGCCTAAATAACAATTCCTGCATAGTTCATAAGTGGCGAGTTTTGCCACATTAGGGTTAGGGTTAGACTTAGCTTTAGGGGTTAATACATTTATTAGAGTAGTGGCGAGGTCCGGTCGGCAGATTAGGGGTTAATACTTGAAGTTAGGTGTCGGCGATGTTAGGGAGGGCAGATTAGGGGTTAATACTATTTATTATAGGGTTTTTGAGGCGGGAGTGAGGCGGTTTAGGGGTTAATACATTTATTATAGTGGCGGCGAGGTCCGGTCGGCAGATTAGGGGTTAATAAGTGTAGGTAGGTAGCGGCGACGTTGGGGGGGGGCAGATTAGGGGTTAATAAATATTATGTAGGTGTCGGCGATGTTAGGGGCAGCAGATTAGGGGTACATAGGGATAATGTAGGTTGCGGCGGTGTGGGGTCGGCAGATTAGGGGTTAAAAAATGTAATTATAGTGGCGGCAATGTGGGGGGACCTTGGTTTAAGGGTGCATAGGTAGTTTATGGGTGTTAGTGTACTTTAGAGCACAGTAGTTAAGAGCTTTATAAACCAGAGTTAGCCCATAAAGCTCTTAACTCCTGACTTTTTTCTGCGGCTGGAGTTTTGTTGTTAGAGTTCTAACGCTCACTTCAGCCAAGACTCTAAATACCAGCGTTAGAAAGATCCCATTGAAAAGATAGGATACGCAATTGATGTGAGGGGATCTGTGGTATGGAAAAGTTGCAGCTGGAAAGTGAGCTTTAGACCCTTTCCTGACTGACTCTAAATACCAGCGGGCGGCCAAAACCAGCGTTAGGACCCCTTAACGCTGGTTTGGACGGCTAACGCAAAACTCTAAATCTAGGTGATAGTTTTTTAGATTGTATTATAATATTTAATAATAGAGTAAATTTACAAATAACAAACATTTACCTAGTTGCATTGAGGGTGAAGTTACTGACATCCTTTGAGGAGCATTATTTTCCTCATTGTCACTATCTATGAAAGATTACAGAAGAACACAATTACAAAAAATTTAATGTAATATTTGTAATGTTACCAAATATTAGAAAAATACCTTCTGTAGAAGAAAATTGTAATATTCTTCTGAACCTTTTTTTCTTCATTTTCAACACTCTTTTATTGGTTTCTGTTAATACCAAAAAAAAACTAATCATTATAATGTTAATCAGTTCTGTAACTATAGATATTTAACTCATGGTTCCTTTTGTACCTTGAGGTGTATGTACGATTGTTAGGCGCCTGACACCTCCTTTCTGTGGAGACAATTCTCTGTCAAGCAAAGACAGTGGCAAGGGTGGGGATCTAGCCTCACTTCTTGGTGTCAAATTTAGAATCGGCCTTACATAACGTGGAGGAGGAGAACCACAAATATTTTCTTTCTTCTTATCTGAAATAGTGAATACAGATTTACAAAACAAGATTACAAAATCTATTTTTCTATTCCACAAGTGTAAAACAATCATCAACTACAGTATGATAGTTGATGATGTATGCAGGGTGATTCGTAAATTTGTATTTTTAAAAATGTATTGTAAATAGTTTTAGAAATAAAATTAGTTTTAATATAAGTTAACATTTTGTAAGTTAAAGTTTCATCCAGACATCATTGTTTATTAGTTTGTTCCAATTGTATATCTTACATATGTTTATAGTTTTTAGAATTTTGTTAAAATTATAAATTAGAAAACCATAAATCATAATGTTAATAGATACCAAGTAAGAGCCAGTATGGACATCAAAGTTATCAATATGGTACACTTAAACCTAATTATTCATTCATGGTTCATATTGATGCTAAAATAATTTATAATTTAAAACAGTAATAATTGTTTTATTATTTTAAATTATATTTGTTTTTTTAACTGCAGGGATGTAACTTTGAAAAACAAGCACATTTTAGTTTCAGCGTCATGCATTGCAATTTCTTTTTGTAGTATTAGATTTGAAATAGCTCACAAACAAATACTAATATAAAAACAATTTGATAAACTTACATGTTCTTAAAAGGCTCCTAATGGATTGGTAATATTGTGGTTCTCAACGTCTAATATCACTGTAGCGTCTCAAACATTGATGCCTGGTACTTTTAATTTTTTATACACGATACATTCTGCCTATCATTTCGTATATAGTTTTGTCCCTTTCATCTTGCATGACTCCTCGGACACCCCCTAAGAGTTTAGGAAAATATCGGTCCATAATATACACTAGAATTATCATTTCCCCAGATGTGAATGGTGTAATTCTCTTCATCCTTCCTGGTCGCTTTGCAACTTTCTAAATGGGTGTGTCTAATCTCTAAAGCTTCTAAATCTCACGTTATTCAGTGTTTCTATGCAACATTATTATATTTTTGTAAAGTGTTCGAAATATTTACATAAAATAATTTTAAAGTTGTACTATTTATTGTCAGTCTAGTTTTTTTTTCATTTTCAGATGAAAAAAGTAATATGTGAATAATAATATTTTCAATAGTATAATTTATGTTAGTTTGTAATGTAGGAGAGTCATGTAATTTATAGATCATTATTATTATTTTGTTTATATAGTTATTATGTAATATGTTTGTTTTAAATAAAAAATAAAGTGTTATTTATATTTTGATCATAAAAGGATATCTATTCAAATAATAGTTTTGAATAAAATCAGTCAGTTTCTTTATGGATAACTTTTGGAAACATGCGTGAAATTGATACAATTCATACAGTTATAAAAGTAAAAAAAAAAAAAAAATACACACTCTCACAAATTCTCTGATGAAAATAAAAAATTTTATTCACATATTCACAATTTAAATTTTCTATTTTGTATTTAAATGACATAAAAATTTAAATCATGTGAATAAACTTTATTTATGAAATCAATCATTAAAATAGTTTTCTGCAACATAATTTTTGGCGTTAATGGCCTGTCTTGTTGGTGCATCATTACAGATGACCTCCGGGAAGTACTCAAAGGAGATTTTTGCAATGTTATGAAGAATGCAGCATACCAGAATTATTTTTGCAACCTTTTCTGGAGCATACTGCATCACACCACCTGAATGGTCAAGACAACGAAAGCGCATTTTAACAATCCAAAAGCTCTCTCGATGATTCCTCAGGTGGATCTGTTTGCCTTGTTGAATTTAACTTCACATTTTCTTTGAGGATTATTATATGGTGTGAATAACCAGCGTCCCCTATGAAAAATTAAAAAATTAAAGATTAACATTTATAATATGATAAAGATGATAAATTTAAAGACAATTAAGTATGTTATTGATTTACATATATCATCAAACTCAATAACATAATGAAAGTGACAATTAAAATACAACTATATATTTACATAGAAAAACCCCCAAAAATGTACCTAACAGTCATCCTTCAGGCATCTCTCCATCCTCAAACTTACGATATAAACCAGACTGATGCAAGATATAAGAATTATGACAGGATCCAGGGAAGTTAGAATGGACACTGATTATTTTCATGTTATGATCACACACCATCTGAACGTTGAGAGAATGGTACTGTTTTCGGTTCCTGAAAACTTCCTCACGTTCTCGTGATGGTTTGACTGCAACATGTGTGCAATCGATGGCTCCAAGGACATTGGGCATTCCGGACATTCTATAAAAGTTAGACTTCACAGGTTGCCAATCCTCAGGAGTCGATGGAAGGCACACATACCTTGGAAAGACCACCATCAATGCATTAATGACTTTGGTTAGGTGCCTCGAAAAAGCAGACTGGCTGATGCCAATTATAACGCTAGACACAGCTTGGAATGAACCGGTGGCAAAAAATTGTAAGGCTGCCAACAGTTTTAATAGTCCGGGTATGGCTTGTGAACGCACTGTCATAGGCTCCAGGTATTCTGCTATTTCATTATAAAGTTCCATAATAGCTTCTCTGTCCAAACAGAATCTCTGGATAATCTCCCAATCAGACATGCCTTCCAAACCCATACGTGGAAGGAAAACTCTAGGGACTCTGATTCTTCTACCTCTCCTTCTTTGCAATCCATTATTTTCAACCGGTGCCTGTATAGCCCTTCTTCCTCGTAATTGAATCAATCTGAATAGAAACATATGTAAAAGTGTCTACATTTTCATTCAGTGATCCAAAAACCAATAATGAAAATATTGTAGTTTAGTCCTTTCACTTAAGTACTTCAACCTGGCATCAGGTTGATACCCCCTATAGTTTTCTATTGTATTCGCTACCTAAATGGTCGTGAAGCAAATCACGCGAAGTTATAGTGAAAGTTGGAGCGGGTGGATTACTTGTAATATTCATAATATCCAATAAAAGTGAATTTACATGCGATCGAACATGTAGTAAGTGGAAAAATTGTTAGGAACGAAATTACGATAGCTGATGAAAAATAGTGGTTTTTAAATTCGATCGCAGATTGGTAAATATGAGATGCAGATCGTGAGCGAATTTTGACGTGGAAATACAGACGAAGGGTTACTTTGATGCTTAGTACATGGCGCCCATAGGGTTGATTGCCATTTTGTTCAAGAGAGGTACTAGACCACTGGTTAGTGTTATTGTATGGTTGCATAAATTGGTTACTATGAGGTTGTGTGTTATCAAATCTCTGTTGATGGTAGCCATAACTTTCTCTTTCTTTGTACCCATTGTTAATATATTGTGGTTTCCTATGTACCCATCTACGATCATTAGAATAGTTCTGCCTATAGCCTGGCTTCTATTGATTATTTCTATTATCTTGATTTTTGTTGTAATTCTTATTTTAATTTTTATGATGATTTACCACAGTCCACTCATTTCAAATATAATGATTGGAAGAAGGTTTACTAGCTGTCCTGGGGCAATTCTCATAATAATGTTCTTGATTATCTAAAGAAGGAGTTTTAGATTTATTTTTATTGTAAGTATATACTTCTCCTTTAAGGTAATCCTCTTCATCTCTAGCTAATTTACGATGCAATTTATGTCACAAGGAGGTGATAATGCTGCATTCAATGTTTAGCATATTGGGGATGAATTTATCGTATAATTATTATATTTGTATTTTCATTGTATACTGTATACTATATTGTAGCACTATGACGATATAGTGCACTTAACACTTTAAAGATCTATTGAGATGATATTGATTTATGAGCTACTGATTCATTGTATTATTATGTTTACTACTATTATAGATGGGAAATGTTCTATGGCCAAAGAAATTCCTTTGTTTAATCGTGTTATAATTTCCGGTTCTTTGATTGGGTAGAGGGAGGTATTAATAGAGCAAGGGGTTCTAATGTTTTTTACAGCCTGGTGAAACAGCTCTGTGTAGCCGAGAAACACGTTGCTGTGTTTTAACATGTTTTAAAATAAACTTGTTTTAAGCTTTTATGCCCTTGCTCTGTGTCTTTGGTCGCTGCTGTTGGTTTTGAGCTGTTCGAGCACTTGTATTATTCTTCCGGCCCTGCTGATTGGTGCCACCATCTGAAGGCGTTGGGAGTATACTGCTGCTGATTGGCAAGATGTACCCACGTGATCGGACTTTGCACACTGCGCTTGGGTCTGTGTGGCGACTAAGACCTCTCAGCCTGCTGTTTATGGCACTATGAGTTGTGAGTTGGCAATTGTCTGATATTTTTGTCCCTTTCACCTGACGATACTGTTCCATGTGGCGCTTCCTTTTCTGTTTCTACAGAATCTCTGTCTTTAAAAAAGGATTATTAAGAAGTCCAATTTATACAAAATCAAAGTTTAGAGATATAGCTGCTGTCTTGGTAGTTATTATAAAATGTTTTTACTTTGAAGCAACTCTTGGCCTAAGGAATACAAGCATATATGTATTTACTTTTGGAATTAATTTGAATCACTATAAGGATAGATATTTTTGACATTTAGGAATTTTTATCCACAATGCCTACTCTATTTAGGGCCTAATGAGTGTAGTTTTACAATATATTTGTTATGTATGTTAGAGTATCCATATTGTAAATCAGAATAAGCCTTTCAGTTCCAAACCATTAGAAGAGCTATTCAAAAGGATTTATATAGAGTCATTTTCAGATTGCCAGTGATATTTCATTCTATTAGAAATTATATTTCATATTTTTTAAAAAATATATCAAATTCAAGACCTCTTGAAAATATTTTTTGGCTTTTTTTTTTCACTTGGCATATCCAAATTTTTCACAAGCCTTATTTTTCTTTGGGTTGTCAATTTAATTTATATTTTTACAACCCCTATAGTTTCCTGGTGTTATTAGAATGTTAAAACAGTTAATAAATCACTCTATCAACATGTTCAGGAGTAAAACGTGATTATCAGTAAGATGGGTTTCCATGAAGGATAAAGCTGTTGCACTTTTCACTTCTCCTGAATAGCCCATTTAAGCCCTAAGTTATTAAAAAAATGTTTGATTGCATTTTTGACAATTTAAAGTAAAAGACAGAGATCAGAAAATAGCTTTGAAGGCATATGATCTGACTTCCAAGTGAAGAGAAAACCTACTTCATTGATTAATTTGTTGCTGATATTTCAAAGAAATGGGGGTGTCACAATGATTGTGGGTGCTGGGTACACCTGGACCCACCTAGAAACACCGGTGGTGGTTAGATAAATTAATGCTATAATAATTGTTTTCATATTTAAGAGGAAATATATTTAATACTGCTGTGTAAGATAATATTTTTTAAACAAATATCTGTGCTGGGGACAGTTGTGTAGTGTTAAAATAAATTAACATAACGGGCCAACTGTGAAACTTTTTGAATACATTTGGTAGAACCAATCTGGACTTGTTAATGAAGTAGACAAGGCTAGGAACTGTCATTTTGTTAGAAAAAATTGCATTGTTTTGTAGTATGTAATCTAATGAGGACAATTATGGATAGATACATAGGAGGGATAGGGTTGTGAAGACTGCAGAGTGCCCTGAAATTACAAGAAAGGGTGGCTGATTAAACAATAAAACTATATTATAATGTTTCTACTGTGCATAATTAAACATTTTATATTACAATCTCAACGTGTTTAATTTCCCCTTAAGGGCAATACATATGATGGCTACAGATATAAAGTATGGCTTATAACTGCAGATAGTAATATTTGTGTAAGAGGTAGTAATGCATTTAGTAAAAGTTGTTTTGCTGTTTTCAATAGTGAAATTTTGTTAAATTAGTTGAAATAAGGATGGCTATTAAGATTTAATACATTTTAACCCCTTAACCCAATAGGACGTATATATACATCATGCGGTACTTTGGCTATCATACCACATGATTTATCTATTCATCCGAGCTGCAGGAAGCTCCAGTAGTCTCAGCTGTAAACCTACAGTTTAAAGCTGGAGTTCATGAGCTCCAGTCATCTGCCTGCATAAGGAACCGGAGCACGATTGGTGCCCTGGTTCCATTTGAAGGTAGATGCCTGATCATTAAAGACGGTAACACTATGTGTGTTACCGTCTGTAACGATCATCTGCTGGTGATGGCGGGAGGTGTGGGAGGGAAACCGAAAGGTGGGCGTTCCAGTACTGGAGGGGCGAGGGAGGGGTAGAGAGTGGGATGGGACCTGCACGGCAGAAAATAAAATAAAGGGAGAGGGAGGGATGGGAAGCTACACAACAAAAAAAATGTGGGTGGGGGGCCCCAGATAACGATTGGTGGAGGTGGAGGGACCACTACACTACAGAAAATTAAATATATTTATTTATATATAAGCATATGGGTACTGGCAGACAGCTGAGCTGCCAGTACTAAAGATGGTCACGGTTAGTGGGCAGGAGTTAGAGAGATATTTGGAGGGATCAGGGAGGTGGGAGGGTTGAGGAGGATCACTACACTGCAGAAAAATAAAATGAAAAAATAATAATAATTAAAAAAAAAAATGCATACTAGCAGGCTGTCTGTCTGTAAGGGTATTAACCCTTACCGGGTAAGAGGGACATTGTCTCTGCGAACACCAAGCGTACCGCTCTCCTTCTTGGCGTCCCATGTGGATGGATGCTGAGACTTCAGTTTTTCTTCCTTGATCCAGAGATCAAAGCATACTTACCTGGTTCTTGAGTATGCTCACCTTGCTCCTGAGACTAAGCATACTTACCTGATATCTGTGTATGCTCACCTCGCTCCTGAGACCAAGCATACTTACCTTGTACCTGTGTATGCTCACCTTGCTCTAGCAACTAAGCATACTTACCTTGCACCTATGTATGCTCACCTCACCTGCATCCTGAAAGCCAAGCAGAATAACCTGATACCAGTGTATACTCACCTTGATCCCGAAGCTGCACCTATTAAACCAGCAGTGCCTACTATACCTATCTAGTATCCCATGACAGTCTCACCAACAGTACCCACTGGGTATTCTGTGCCTGTTGAGAAGCCTGTGTCTACCAGATACCAGATGCCCTCTTCAAACCAGCTGTGCCTGCTGTACCTATCTGGTATCCAGTGACAGTTTTACCAACAGTAGTGGGTATCCTATACCTGCTGAGAAACCTGTGTCTACCATACCAATGACAGTCTTTTTAAATCCATCTCTGCCTGCTGTACATATCAGGTATTCTGTGTCAGTTTCACCTTTTACTGCTCAATTTAAACACAGTTGTCTATTGGACTTTGTTACTGCGAAAAGACTTTAGTGATTTGCATTAGGCCTTTTCTGTGATCTTCAATCTGAACTACAAAGTGTTTCTTTTACTTATCAATCAGTAAAGTTTTCAAAAAGACTTACCCCTCACTGCCAGTACCTAAGGTTGGGTAAACAGTGGGGGGTGAGGGAGGGAAGAGAGTTGCTTGGGAGGGGTCGGGTAAGGATCAGGGGTGGGAGGTGTCAGATGGGAGGGTAATCTCTACACTAAAGATAAAATTAACCTTACAAGATACCTGAATAACCCCCTCACTGCTGGAAATAATAGAAGTGTGGTGCTCAACTGAAATTACCTGCATTCTAATTACCATAAACCAATGGCAAAGCCATGCATGTCTGCTATTTCTGAACAAAGGGGATCCCAGAGAAACTTTTACAATCATTTGTGTCATGACTGTACAAGTGGTATGTAAATAATTTCAGTGAGAAACCCATAATCTGTGAAAAAGTTAACTTTTTATAATCTGAGCAGATCAAGATATCATAGAACAAATTTGATGACATCAATTTAGTTAAAAAATAAATAAAAGTACTTTTTATCAAAATCATGAAGTTTTAATTTTTTTGCTTCAATGGCCTCTATTTATCAAACCGTCAACTTACCTGCATTCGACGGCACCAATACGCTCACCTAAGATCGCCTAAAATCGCTGCCGCGGACCTGAAAATGTTCTCCAAAATTATCAAAAAAGCTGTCAAAAAGCCAGGTTCCAAGTACGGGGCGATGAGCAGCGGACTGTTGTTAACTAACAGTCATCGATCTCGCTGCTCTTCAGCTTTTTTACAGCTTTCTTGGTACCCTGTCACTAAACACCACCACTATACTATACTGTTTTACCCCTATACCGCCGCTCCCAGAGCCCACCGCAACTCTAATAAATATATTAACCCCTAAACCGCTGCTCCCGGACCCCTCTGCAACTAAATACAATTATTAACCCCTAAATCGCCGCTCCTGGAGCCCACCGCAAGTCTAATAAATGTATTAACCCCTAAACCGCCTCTCCCGGAGCCCACCTCCACCTACATTATACATATTATCCCCTAATCTTCTGCCCCTTATACCGCCGCCACCTACATAAAGTTATTAACCCCTAAACCGCCGCTCCTGAACCCCGCCGCAACTAAATAAAGTGTTTAACCCCTAAACCGCCGCTTCTGGAGCCCACCACCACCTACATTATATTTATTAACCCCTAATCTGTCCCCCCTACACCGCCGCCACCTACATTATATTTATTAACCCCTAATCTGCCCCCCCTACACCGCCGACACCTACATTATATTTATTAACCCCTAATTTGCCCCCCACACAACCGCCACTATATTAAATGTATTAAACCATAAACCTAAGTCTAACACTAACCCTAACACCCCCTAACTTAAATATAATTTAAATAAATCGAAATAAATTATTCCTATTTAAAACTAAATACTTACCTATAAAATAAACCCTAAGATAGCTACAATATAACTAATAGTTTATTTTTATTTTACAGGCAACTTTGTAGTTATTTTAACTAGCTACAATAGTTATTAAATAGTTATTAACTATTTAATAACTTCCTAGTTAAAATAAATACAAATATACCTGTAAAATAAAACCTAACCTAAGTTACAATTACACCTCACTACACTATAATTAAATAAATTCCCTAACTAAATACAATTAAATACAATTAAATTAATTGATTGGAACAGCCAATAGAATGCAAGCTCAATCAGCCAATAGGATTTTTCCTACCTTAATTCCGATTGGCTGATAGAATTCTATCAGCCAATCGGAATTCAAGGGACGCCATCTTGGATGACGTCATTTAAAGGACCATTCATTCAGTCGTCGGATGTCATTAGAAGAGGATGCTCCGCGTCGGATGTCTTGAAGATGGAGCCGCTCCGCGCCGGATGGATGAGGATAGAAGATGCCGCCTGGATGAAGACTTCTGCCCGTCTGGAGGACCTCTTCTGCCCAGCTTGGATGAAGACTTCTGCCCATCTGGAGGACCACTTCACCCGGCTTCTTGGAGGACTTCGGCCCGGCTGGGTGAAGACTTCTCAAGGTAGGGTGATCTTCAAGGGGTTAGTGTTAGGTTTTTTAAGGGGGGATTGGGTGGGTTTTAAAGTAGGGTTGGGTGTGTGGGTGGTGGGTTTTAATGTTGGGGGGGTATTGAAATTTTTTTTACAGGTAATAGAGCTGATTACTTTGGGGCAATGTCCCGCAAAAGGCCCTTTTAAGGGCTATTCGTATTTTAGTATAGGGTAGGGCTTTTTATTATTTTGAGGGGCTTTTTTATTTTATTAGGGGGATTAGATTAGGTGTAATTTTGTACTTTAGATAATTGTTTTTAATTGTATTTAATTGTATTTAGTTTAGGGAATTTATTTAATTATAGTGTAGTGTTAGGTGTAATTGTAACTTAGGTTAGGTTTTATTTTACAGGTATATTTGTATTTATTTTAACTAGGAAGTTATTAAATAGTTAATAACTATTTAATAACTATTCTACCTAGTTAAAATAAATACAAAGTTGCCTGTAAAATTAAAATAAATCCTAAGCTAGCTACAATGTAACTATTAGTTATATTGTAGCTATCTCAGGGTTTATTTTATAGGTAAGTATTTAGTTTTAAATAGGAATAATTTATTTAATGATAGTAATTTTATTTAGCTATATTTAAATTATATTTACGTTAGTGGGTGTTAGGGTTAGACTTATGTTTAGGGGTTAATAAATTTAATATAGTGTCGGCGACGTTGGGGGCGGCAGATTAGGGGTTAATAAATGTAGGTAGGTGGCGGCGGTGTAGGGGGGGCAGATTAAGGGTTAATAAATATAATGTAGGTGGCGGCGGTGTAGGGGGCGGCAGATTATGGGTTAAACACTTTATTAGAGTGGCGGTGGGCTCCAGGAGCGGCGGTTTAGGGGTTAATACATTTATTAGAGTTGCGCCAGTATAGGGGGGCAGATTAGGGGTTAATATGTGTAATGTAGGTGACGGTAGGCTCTGGGAGCGGCGGTTTAGGAGTTAAACACTTTATTTAGTTGCGGCGGTGTAGGGGGGCAGATTAGGGGTTAATAAGTATAATGTAGGTGGTGGCGGTGTAGGGGGGGAGATTAGGGGTGTTTAGACTCGGGGTACATGTTAGGGTGTTAGGGTGTTAAGTGTAGACATTTACCATAGGAATCAATGGGATATCGGGCAGCAGCGAACATGAGCTTTCGCTGCTTTCAGACTCCCATTGATTCCTATGGTATCCGCCGCCTCCAGGGCTGGGCCGGAAAAGTGCCAAGCGTACCTGGTAGGAATTTGATAACTTCCAAAAGTAGTCAGATTGTGCCGAAATTGCGTTTGGAACATCTGTAGTGATGTAAGCATCGATCTGTGTCGGACTGAGTCCGGCGGATCGTATGTTACGTCACAAAATTCTACTTTTGCCGGTCTGTAGGGTTTGATAACTAAGGCGAATCCGGCTCGCCACAAATACGCTGCGGAATTCCAGCATATTTGCGGTTGACAGCTTGATAAATAGAGGCCAATGTCTCTTTAACTAGCTCTACACATCCATTTTATTAATTATGTTTTTGGCAGTTCTATTCTATATCAAATTTGGCACTTGGTTTCCATAGTGAATACATTTTTAGTTTTCTGTTTATGCAATTGTGGTCAGAATTAGATTTTGTAGTTGGCAGATATGTTAAACACTGCATGTAACATTAGTTGTTTACACTTGGTAACTTTAAGAATCATTATTTTGTACTAAACCCTTTTATTGATATTGTTCTGTTATTCTAGCTTGATATTTGTCTGTCTACATTACCACTTCTACTGGAAGGCTGACTAACTTTCTTATAATTTCATGTGCTAGCCCCATGTCCATGCATTAAATTGCAATATCAATCTAGCAAGTGACATACCCTTAAAGCAGTAAAGAATTGTACTGTCCAAGTGAAAACATGTAAAGAGTTTTTTTTTCTTGTTATTTGTTATCTGGTAAAAAAATAAAAAGGTCCCCTCTCAGGTAAAAACTGTTTTTCCTTAGAAACAAGTGAGGTTTTTTTTTTTATAGCATTTTAGTATATTCAGAAATTCTATGATCCATACCTTATGACATAATCAAAAGATCCATACTGTGACAGATTTATGGATGCTCAGACGCATGTAGAGTCTTTTAAAATCCATAGGCTTAAAGAAAACTGTGTTATATCACAGTCAGTTGTTGCTATAACCAGCCTACTAACAGACATTCATGAAGAGTTATGAGAACATAATTTAGATCTAAAATACAAAGTGAAAAAAGCAGGAAATCAAAGACATTATCTGAAAATCGGCTCTGTAACAACTTCAACAGCATTTATTAAAACAAAACAGACTAAAATACAAGTAAGAGAAAAACATTATTATGGAGATTTACTGTCAGTGCTATCTTGTGATCACAAAAAGAGACAAAAGTACAGTGGCCACTGTGTTATAAATTACAACTCATCTTCATATTCTTTGTCAATTTCATCTATAAAAGTATCACAGACATTAAAGGGATATGAAACCCCATTTTTTTCTTTTATGATTCAGATAGAGCGTGTGATTTTAAACAACTTTCTAATTTACTTCTATTTTCAATTATTCTTTGTTATCTTGGTATCTTTAGCAAACAGGGACATATGCTTAGGAGCCGGACCATTTTTGGAGCACTATATGGCAGTAGTTTTGCAAGAATGCTATCCATTTGCAAGAGCACTAGATGGCAGCACTATTTCATGCCATGTTGTGCCCCAGATGCCTACCTGGGTATCTATTCAACACAGAATATCATGGGAGCAAAGCAAATTTGATAATAAAAGTAAACTGGAAACTTTTTTTAAAATGGTATACTCTGTCTGAGTGCTGATATTCAAAATATCGACGAGAAGCTGCCAGCTTGGCTTTTCCAGGTTCTCAGTCCATCAGTCTTTCGATATATGTGAATAAAAGGTGTGGAACCGCAAAGTGCCGGCTAGTGGTGATGTGTTAGAAAAAAAAGGCTGCAAAGGGCTTTAACATTGAGATGAGATACATACGTATACATCTCTAAAAATGTATATGTATAGTATAAATATATATACATTTTTGATTGAATTTGGAGCCGGAAGAAGCCCCACAGCCTTAGGGGTGAAACGCGCGTAGCTGGCTGGAGTGTTTGTTGGGAACTCCATGAGACAAAGATTTCTGGCGGAATTATTCGAGATAGTAGCAACTTTGGAGTCTGTGAACAACTGCAAAATAAAGGTTACTAAGAAGTGCGAGAGGAGCACCCCTAGAGGTGCGGCACCGTGACAGTGGGACTCTCAAACAACGCAAGTATAACCGCTACGGCGGGAGACATTTTCAGACACAGTATCTGCCATTTGTACAAACACTGGTAAACATCTTTACCGCTACAGCGGAGTCAGTTTTTCTAACAATATGAAGTATTGCTGACAGCCAAGAACTGGTTAATACTTACCGCGAAGGTGGAATTGTTAGTTAAAATAGTGTCTGCAAGTGAAGTGTGGATTATATCTTGCATCATAGTAGAATATCCTTTTCATGAATCTCTGAATAACAAGGAAGATAATGTAACCATTTTTGCAGGTTGCTACAATATTTATGATTGATCTGCTGGGAACTCTCTTTATACTACTTACTGGGACTTTATTACCTGTGGTTACAAACAGGGTTTTTTCTTTTTGGTTACTTGAAGTACTTAGTTTCAATATTGTTTTAGTTTTATTATTTTAAATTTTATGTTTTTGCTTCCAGCTGGTAGGATAATCTCATAGTGCACTATGATCGGAATTGTTTTGAGTACCCTTCAGGTTGCTTAATATTACTCTCATGTTTTTTCCAATAAATTACTCCTTTTAAATGCTCCCTGTTTGCAGCAATTGATTGATGTTTTTGATATTTACCACTTCTTTATGCTTCTATAGGGATTGTCACTTTAGAATTGCTTATTCCATTACATTTTTTAGGGATTGGTTAGTGCTGGATAGCACTAACCAATCCCTTATGTGTGTTTATATGTGTATATGTGTATTTGCAAACATATAAACACATAAATTCATATGTACAACAACTCCTGCACAAAGTATTAACCAAAAAAACATAAACGCTCTCACAAAATATTAACAGAGAAAACATAAACGCTTGCACGAAGTTATTAACAAAAAAGACCTAACCACCCACACAAAATAACAAAAAAACAAACCACCCGCACAAAATAATACCAAAAAAACCTAACCTCCTGCACAAAGTATTAACAAAAAACAAACAAACTCCTGCACAAAGTATTAAGAGTGTGCGAAACGAACACAACAAAAGTTGTTTTATTTCACCCTACATAGAGCTGCCATAACGAGTTTTTGAAAAGCCACCTTGTGTGTGCGATATTGTGGCGATGAGCTCCATACCGCACAAAATCCAAGAGCTGAGAATACATGCTTGTGCATGCTTTCCCCATAGACATCAATGAGGAGAGAGTGTTAGAAAAAAACTAACACCTGAAGTGCGGAATGAAAATCTCCGTAACTCAACCCCATTGATGTCTATGGGGAAAAAAAAGTTACGTTTAAACCTAACAACCTAACATAAACCCTAAGTCTAAACACGCCTAATCTACTGCCCCCGGCATTGCCGGCAACTACATAACGTTATTAACCCCTAATCTGCCGCTCCCGACATCGCTGCCACCGAAATAAATGTATTAACCCCTAATTTGCCGCTCCCGATATCGCTGACACTATAATAAAGTTATTAACCCCTATTCCACTGGACCTCAACATCGCCCACACTATAATAAAGATATTAAACCCTATTCCGTCGCTCTCCAACATTGTTGCCACTAAATACATTTATTAACCCCTAACCCTCTGGCCCCCCACATCACTGCCACTAAATAAACCTATTAACTCCTAAACCGCCAGCCCCCCACATCGTAAAAAACTAAATTAAACTATTAATCCCTAAACCTAACAACCCCCTAACTTTATATTAAAATTACAAGATCCCTATCTTAAAATAAATAAAAACGTACCTGGGAAATAAAAAAAAAAAACTAAGTTTAAACTATATATTAAACTAAAATTACTATTATACTAAAATTAAAATAAACTATCAATTAAATAAATTAAATTACACATTAAAAAAAAACCTAACACTACTAAAAAAATTAAATCTACAATTACAAAAAAATAAAAAATACTAAAAAAAAAAAAAAAAAACACTTAAGTACAAAAAAATAACAAACACTAAATTACGAAAATTAACAAATGAAATTATCCAAAATAAAAACAATTACACCTAATCTAATAGCCCTATAAAAATATAAAAGCCCACCAAAAATAAAAAACAACCCTAGCCTACAATAAACTACCAATAGCCCTTAAAAGGACCCTTTCTATGGCATTGCCCTAAAGAAATCAGCTCTTTTACCTGAAAAAAAATACAAAGACCCCCCAACAGTAAAACCCACCACCCAACCAACCCCCCAAAATAAAAAAAACTAACTCTAATAAAAAGCTGCCCATTGCCCTGAAAAGGGCATTGTATGGGCATTGCCCTTAAAAGGCCATTCAGCTCTTTTTCTTGCCCGGAAAAGGGCCTTTAGCTCTTTTAAGAAAGGCCCAAAGCCTAATCTAAAAAAAAAAAAACACCCAAAAAAGTTTAAAAAAACCTAACACTAACCCCCGACGATCTACTTACAGTTTGTGAAGTCCAGACATCCAGGTGGAGAAGTCTTCATCCAGGCGGTGAGGTCTTCATCCATCCAGGCAGTGTCTTCTAACTTCAGCCAGGCAGTGTCTGCGATCTTCATTCTGGCGACGCGTGTCAATCCTGAAGACATCCGGCGCGGAGCATCCTCTTCATATGGTATCCGCTGTATACTGAATCTTTAATGCAAGGCACGTGATTCAAGATGGCATCCCTTGCATTCATATTGATTTTTTAAATTCAAATCAGCCAATAGGATGAGAGCTACTGAAATCCTATTGGCTGTTCAAATCAGCCAATAGGATAAGAGCTAATGAAATTCTATTGGCTATTCAGGGCAAGAAAAAAAGCTGAATCCTCTTTAAGGGCAATGTCCATCCAAATGCCCGTTTTAGGGCAATGGGTAGCTTGGGTTTTTGTTAGAGTTAGGTTTTTTATTTTGGGGGGGTAGTGGGGTTTTTTCTGTTGGGGGGTCTTTGTATTTTTTTCATGTAAAAGAGCTGATTTCTTTAGGGCAATGCCCCTCAAAAGGCCCTTTTAAGGGCTATTGGTGTAATGATTGTGGGATATTCCACTATCAGACCAGACTTGGCCAGTAGTCTTCTTATCCCAGCGTCAAGATGGAATAATAGGGAATATCCCAGAGCAAAGAAAGAATCACTTGAAGGATTGGAAACATACAGGATAGTCTCTGAAGGCAATAGGTAGGGAATCCAGTGGCAAGACAGTTCAAGGATAAATCAATAGAATGGTCAGGCAGGTAGAGTTCGGCAACAGAATGGCAATCCAATATTTTAGGGTTAAGGCAAGCAGCATAGTCAAACAGGCAGAGTTCATCAACAGTTAAGTAATCCAGCAATCCAGAGTTTAAGGCAAGTAGCATAGTCAAACAGAGTTCATCAACAGTTAAGCAGTCCAGCAATTCAGGGGTTAAGGCAAGCAGCGTAGTCAAACAGGCAGAGTTCATCAACAGTTAAGCAGTCCAGCAAATCAGGGGTTAAGACAAGCAGTGTAGTCAAACAGGCAGAGTTTATCAACAGTTAAGCAATCCAGCAATGCAGCGTTAAAGGGACACTGAACCCAAATTTTTTCTTTCGTAATTCAGATAGAGCATGACATTTTAAGCAAATTTCTAATTTACTCCTATTATCAAATTTTCTTTATTCTCTTGGTACCTTTATTTGAAATGCAAAAATGTAAGTTTAGATGCTGGCCCATTTTTGGTGAACAACCTGGGTTGTCCTTGCTGATTGGTGGATAAATTAATCCACCAATAAAACAGTGCTGTCCAGAGTACTGAACCAAGAAAAAAGCTTAGATGCCTTCTTTTTTAAATAAAAATAGCAAGAGTTCAGGAACAGTGAATCGATACAGCAATACAGCATACAGATATACAGCACCCAGGAGCACAAGAAGTAACACCTATACTTGGGCACAGCTGAGAGCGACTGAGGCCTTTTACATAGGGAAGACAGGATGGGCGGTGATGCAGTTACACTGCCCTATCCCCAGCAACAGGAGGAGTGCCTGTGTCCAAGCAATGGCCACAGCAGGAGCAGCGTGACAGAGCCCCCTTCTCAAAGGGTACCTCCGGGACCCTACAAAGGCTTGGTGGGATGTGCAGCATGAAATCTGGAGATTAAAGATAGAGCATGCACATCATGGCAGGAACTCAGGAACGATTTGCCACAGGGCGTAGCCCTTCCAATGTACGAGGTATTGTAGTTGCCTGTGCCTGTATCTGGAGTCAAAGATCTTAGCAACCTCATACTCAGGTTCACCATGAATCAGAAGCGGGGGAGGAGGTGGTCGGAGCTGAGTATATCTGTTCTTGATGTAAGGCTTGAGTAACAAGATGTGGAAGACAGGGTGTATGCGCAGGGTTCTGGGCAAGGCCACTTTGTAGGCAACAGGAGACAGTCTTTTAATGACCTTGTAGGGGCCGATAAACCTAGGTCCTAATTTGTGTTTGGGTTGACATAGACGAATATGTCTAGTAGAGAGCCAAACACGATCAGCTACCAAAAAGGCATGTATGTTCAGCTGTCTCCAGTATCTGGAGACAGCTGAACGTAACTGAAGCAAATACGTTGCCAATGAGTAGTGAGGTTAGTAATGTGTCAGTCTGCAGCAGGAACCCCTGTGGACAGAGCAGAAAGAGGAAAGACACAAGGTTGATAACCTGCTGTGGCTTGAATTAGAGAACATCGTAGAGAAGAGTGCCAATGAGTGTTCTTTGCCAGCTCAGCTAGTTGGTATGAAGAGAATTAACAAAAGTTCTGAGATAGGCTTTGAGATCTTGATTCACTCTCTCAATCAGCCCATTAGTCTGAGGATGATAGCTGGATAACAAGGAAACAGTGGTTCCAAATGACTTACACAATGCTCTCCAAAAGGCAGAAATGAATTGTGGACCTCTGTCGGAAACAATATTCACGGGAATGCCATGAAGTCGTACCACATGTAACAGAAAAAAGAGACAATAACTCTTGGGCAGTTTATTTAAGGGTACAAAATTAGCCAGTCTGGAAAATCGATCTACCACAACCCAGATAACCATATGATGGTCAGAAGGAGGGAGGTCCACAATGAAATCCATTGTTATGTGTGTCCAAGGTTGTTTGGGAATGGACAACAGTTGGAGTAAGCCAGGAGGCAAGGATCAAGGAGTCTTATTGGCAGCACAAGTCATGCAGACTTTCACATAATCCTGAGCATCAGTCTTTATGGTAGGCCACCATACATGCTTGGAAAGAAGCTTAAAAGTTCTTGTTAATCCAGGATGTCCTGAAAGTTTACTATCATGAGCCAAGGATAGCACAGGGGTGCATAGGTTCAGAGGTACAAAGAAGATATCGGAAGCCGTAGGGGCTTCAGGAGGCTTTCTAGAATGGGCACATTGCAGTCTTTGAAGAAGAGAGGTGTTAAGTTGAGCAACCACACAGGAGGGGGGTATGATGTGTTCAATAGGAGCGTAAGAGGAATCACTTGACTGAGGAAACTGATGGGAAAGGGCGTCAGCCTTTTTATTCTTGGTCCCAGGAAGATAAGAGACCACAAAGTTAAAATGGCAAAAGAACAACGCCCTGGCCTGTCAAGGATTGAGTCGATGAGTGGTCTCAAGTTACGTCAGCTTCTTGTGGTCAGTGAGAATCTGAATGGGATTGGCGGTACCCTCTAGCCAATGACGCCATTCAGTTAAAGCCATCTTAATGGCTAAGAGTTCACGATTACCCACGTCATAGTTCTTTTCTGCAGGAGTAAAGACCTTGGAGAAAAAGGCTACAGGATGCAACTTGGAGGATAAAGGATCCCTTTGGGTCAAGACTGCTCCAGCTCCAATTTCAGAGGCGTCAACCTCTAAAGTGAACTGCAGGTCAGGATCAGGATGGCAGAGCACAGGAGCAGAACAAAAAGGCCTTTTTCAGGTGAGAGAAGGTCTCCACGGCTTCGGGATGCCAATTTTTGTTCCGTTTAGTTAACTCAGTGAGGGAAGCAACTATTTAGGAGAAGTTTTTTATAAACTTGCGGTAATAATTAGAGAACACCAATAATCTCTGTAGTTCCTTTAATGAGGTGGGTTGAGGCCATTCCAGGACTGCTGTAAGCTTAGAAGGATCCATGGCAAAACCCTCCTTCAAGATGACATAGCCAATTAACTGGACCTGAACTTGGTCAAAATCACATTTCTCCAGTTTGGCTACCAGGGAATTGTCTCTTAGGTGAAGAAGTACCTGTCTCACATGTTCATGATGCTCCTCAAGGGTGGAGGAGAAAATAAGGATGTCATCAAGATAGACGATGACAGTGCGATTGAGGAGGTCACGGAAAACATCATTGACAAATGCCTGGAAGACAGCAGGGGCATTACATAGCCCAAAAGGCATTATGAGGTATTTGTAATGCCCTGATCTTGTGTTGAAGGCAGTCTTCCATTCATGCCCTGGGAATATACGAACAAGATTATATGCCCCACGTAGATCCAATTTAGTGAAGTAGTGAGCATTCTGGAGCAAATCATAAAGTTCAGTGATTAACGGAATAGGATAGCGATTCTTGATAGTGATGTTGTTAAGGGCTCTGTAGTCGATGCAGTGTCTGAGCCCACCATCCTTCTTACTGAAAAGAAGCCAGCCTGGCAGGAAAGAGGAAGGGCACATAAAACTTTTAGCTAGGTTCTCTTGAATATACTCCTCCATGGCCTTAATTTCAGCTTTCGAGAGTCGATAAGTCCTCCCTTTAGGAAGTGGGGCTCCAGGAAAGAGGTCAATCTTTGTCAGTCGTAAGGACGGTGGGGTGGCAGCACATCAGCTGTTCTCTTTTCAAAAACATCAGTAAAACCTATGTAAATTGAGAAAAGGCTTGAAGGTATCTGTAGGCTGGCAATGGGGATGTGGCGCAATGGAGTAACTTTAGCCAGACAGGAGTGGAAGCTGGATGTACACCAGGAGGCCAACTGTCCCTCAGTCCAGTCGAACTGTGGATTGTGCATACAGAGCCAAGGAAGACCAAGAATTGCTGGTTGTGCTGGAGAATGAATGACATTGAACTGCAACTGTTCGGTATGAAGGACTCCCACAGTCATGGTTAGGGGTGCTGATTCAAAATAGATTAAATCTGATCCAAGTTGAGTGCCATCCAGAGCAGTTATTTTAAGACAGTGTTCTTTCTGCAGAAGAGGTAACCCTGCCTGAATCATGAAATGGTGATCCAAAAGATTTCCAGCGACCCCTGAATCAAGAAAGGCCTGAGTGTGGACAGAATTCTGAAGAAAGGAGAGGGTAACAGGTAACAGGATTCAAGAAGATTGAGGGGATTAAGTAGTGACCACGCTTAGAGGTACCCCAGTTTTATCCTCTAAGCATTGGCTTTTCCCAGCAGGGTATCACAGTTCTTTAGCTGTTGTGAGTTAGAACCCCAGTAGAAACACAGTCTCAATCTCCTTCTTCTCTGTCTTTCAGATTCTGTGGCTTTGAGGAAGGAGAGATACATGGGTTCCTCTAATGAGGTAACTGGAGGTGCTGAAGGGGTAGAGGATGGTCTAGAGACCTGATGAGTAGGAGTACGGGAAGGAAGGATTCTATGAGTTCTGTCTCTCTCAGCTTGTCTTTCCAGAAAGCAAGAGTCCATAGTGATACAAAGTGCTATGAATTCATCCAGGGAAGTAGGGACGTCACAATAGGTAAGTTCTTCCTTGATTTGTTCATGCAAACCTCTCCTAAAGGCTGCCTTGAGAGCACTGCCATCCCAACTGGTCTCGAGTGCCAAAGTGTGAAACTCAATGGCGTATTGTGCCACAGTTCTATTACTCTGGCGGAAGTCCAAGAGTGAGTACTCTGCAGCAGCGAGGCCAGAGGTCCCCAATACAGAAGATAATGCAGAAGTGAAGGCATCAGCATTGTTCAGGAGTTTAGCGCTCTGTTCCAGAAGAGGAGAGACCCAGGCTAGGGCCTTGTCTTTCAGTAAGGAAACTGGAAGATGTGGTGGTCATTGCGAAAGTGCAACCTGCATTGGTTCAGGAAACCCCTACAGTCGGTAGTACCATCATACTTGTCGGGCAATAGTTTTTGACGGCAACAGGCAGGGAATCAGTTGTAAGGCAGTTCAAGGGTAAACCACTTGAAGGACTGGAAACAGACAGGATAGTCTCTGACGGCAATAGGTAAGGAATCCAGCGGCAAGGCATTTCAAGGATAAATCAATTAAATCAATAGAATGGTCAGGCAGGCAGAGTTCGGCAACAGACTGGCAATCCAATATTTTAGGGTTAATTCAAGCAGCGTAGTCAAACAGGCAGAGTTCATCAACAGTAAAGCAATCCAGCAATGAAGAGTTTAAGGCAAGCAGTGTAGTCAAACTGGCAGAGTTCATCAACAGTTAAGCAGTCCAGCAATTCAGGGGTTAAGGCAAGCAGGTTAGTCAAACAGGCAGAGTTCATCAATAGTTAAGCAATCCAGCAATGCAGAGTTAAGGCAAGCAGCATAGTCAAACAGGCAGAGTTCATCAACAGTTAAGCAGTCCAGCAATTCAGGGGTTAAGGCAAGCAGCGTAGTCAAACAGGTAGAGTTCAGCAACAGTGAATCAATACAGCAATACAGCATACAAATATACAGCATCCAGGAGCACAAAAAGTAACACCTATACTTGGGCACAGGTGAGAGCGACTGAGGCCTTTACATAGGGAAGACAGGACGGGCAGTTTTGATGTCATCACCGTGCTGCAGTTGCACTGTTGTATCCCTAGCAACAGGAGGAGTGCCTGTGTCCAAGCAACGGCCACAGCAGAGCATTGCATCAGCGTGACAATTGGTAGTTTATTGTAGGCTAGGGGTTTTTATTTAATTTGGGGGGGCTTTTTTATTTTTATAGAGCTATTAGATTAGGTGTAATTTTTTTATTTTGGATAATTTTTTTGTTATTTTTCGTAATTTAGTGTTTGTTATTTTTGTACTTTAGTGTTTTTTATTTTTGTAATTTAGTATTTTTTATTTTTTGTAATTGTAGATTTAATTTTTTTTAGTAGTGTTAGGTTTTTTTAATGTGTAATTTAATTTATTTAATTGAAAGTTATTTTAATTTTAGTATAATTGTAATGTTAGTTTAATATATAGTTTAAACTTAGTTTTTTTTAAATTTCCCAGGTAAGTTTTAATTTATTTTAAGATAGGGATCTTGTAATTGTAATATAAAGTTAGGGGGTTATTAGGTTTAGGGGTTAATAGTTTAATTTAGTTTTTTGCGATGTTGGGGGCTGGCGGTTTAGGGGTTAATAGATTTATTTAGTGGCAGTGATGTCGGAGGCCAAAGGTTTAGGGGTTAATAACTTTATTTAGTGGCAGCAATGTCGGGGAGCGGAGGAATAGGGGTTAATATCTTTATTGTAGTGTGGGCGATGTTGAGGTGTGGGGGAATAGGGGTTAATAACTTTATTATAGTGGTGATGAGGTCAGGAGCGGCAGATAAGGGTTTAATAAATTTTATTAATGGCGGAGATGTCTGGACAGCAGATTAGGGGTTAATAACTTTAATATAGTATTTGCGATGCGGGGGGGCCTCGGTTTAGGGGTTAATAGGTAGTTTATGGGTGTTAGTGTACTTTGTAAAATTTTAGTTATGAGTTTTGTGCAACAGTTTTGCGGCGCAAAACTCAGAACTACTGGTCTTAGATTGCGGAACGGATCGTGTCGGTATAGGCTGTAACGCAAGCTTTTTAGCCTCACCGCAAAACTTGTAATGGCAGCGTTATGGAAATCCCATACAAAAACTTCATTTTTTTTAGTGCGGGATTGACGTTGCGTTACAGGCTAGAATGCTTGTGGTACAGCTATACCGACAAGAATCATAACGGCTTCTTTACTGTTTTAACACTGAAATGGCCATTTTTTCAGCGTTAAAACACGAATGCAAAACTCGTAATCTAAAAACCCCATAAATGAACCCCAATTATTTTAAAAGATTTAAGATTAAATAAAAAAAAACTAATATTACAAAAATGTAAAAAAACTAACATTACAAAAAACAACACTAAAATTACAAAAAATAAAAAAATCTTTTAGAGAAAAAAATAAACGTAATTATCCAAAGTATATTTTTTTAAACCTAAACTAATAACCCTATAAAAAGCCCCCCCAAAATAAGAACACCCCCTAATCAAACATTAAACTTCCAATAGCCCTAAAAGGGCCTTTTGTAGGGCATTGCCCTAAGTTAAACAGCTATTTTACCTAACAAAATTAGAAAGTAATACCCCCACCCAACCAACCCCCCAAAATAAAAAAACCTAAGTCTTTAAAAACCTAAGCTACCTATTGCCCCTTAAGTGGCATTAGTATGGGCATTGCCCTTAAAGGGGCAATCAGCTCTTTTGCTGCCCTAGAGCGATCAGCTCTTTTACCAAAATAACGTACCAATTACCCCCTAAAAGTAAAAAAAACAAAAAAACCTAAGTCTAAAATACCTAAGCTACCCATTTCCCCTAAAGGGGCATTTATATGGGCATTGCCCTTAAAAGGGCAATCAGCTCTTTTGCTGCTCATTAAAAAAAAAAAAAAATCCCTAATCTAAAAAAAAACCACTAAAAAAAACCAAAACAGAAAACCTAAGTCTATCCCCGAAATAGGTAATCACTGTTCCTGAAGTCCGGCGGCTGATTTTAACAGCCAATAGGATTTCAGTAGCTCTCATCATATTGGCTGATTTAAAAATTTGAGCCAATAGGAATGCAAGGTACCTTAATGGGGTACCTTGCATTCAATCTTCAGTGTGCGGCAGCAATTGGATGAAGAAGATCCTCCACGCTGGATGTCTGCACAGGCCATTGCTCTTGCTCTGCGATCGTCGGTCCTGCTCCATGGTCACCACCGCTCTGCGCCGCCTTCGCTCCAGTTGAAGATAGAAGATGTGAATTTTTATTTTATCTTATTTAGATTAGGGATTTTTTTCATTTTTTAATGGGCAGCAAAAATATATTCACATATAGATCTCGAGATATCTAGACATATATATATTTATATTAGACATGTGCGTTTTGGCAGAATTCGTTTTTTGGCCGAATTTTGGCCAATTTGGAGATTCGGATGCATCCGAATTTCCGAATCATCACATCTCAGAATTTTTCATTGTTCCTAATGTAAACCGCACATCACTGACACTAACTCTAAATAATTAAATAAAGCTATTAACCCCTAAACCGCCGTTCCCTGACATCGCCAACACTAACTAAACCTATTAACCCCTAAACCGCCCTTCTGAAACATCGCCAACACTAACTAAACCTATTAACCCCTAAACCGCATCCCCCACACATCGCCAACACTATCTAAACCTATTAACCCCAAATCCCAGTTCCACAACATCACCGACACTAACTAAATCACTAAATAAAGCTATTAACCCCTAAACCGCTGTTCCACTACATCGTCGACACTAACTAGGAATGAGAGCTGCTTAAATCCTATTGGCTGATTTAAAGATACAATATAACTATTAGTAAGTAGGTTTTGGCTAGATTATGAGCTGTGCTTTAGTGTAAAAAAGCAGCGTTAAGAGGTCCTAACGCTGCTGTTTTACGCCCGCTGGTATTACGAGTCTTGCAGGTTTAGGGGCACTGCACACTTCTTTGGCCTTACCGCAAAACGACTTATGTAAACTTCGTAAAGTCTTTTTTCTATGGGACTTCCATAGCACCGATATTATTGGGAGGCCAAAAAATGAGCGGTACACCCTAGCCTGTCAAGAGTCCTAACGCATTTAAAAGTCAGTAGTTATGAGTTTTATAGTACAACGCCGTAACATAAAATTCATAACTAAAGTGCTAAAAAGTACACTAACACCCATAAACTACCTATTAACCCCTAAACCGAGGCCCTCCCGCATCGCAAACACTAATAAAAAGTTTAACCCCTAGTCTGCTGCTCCGGACACCGCCGCCACCTACATTATATTTATGAACCCCTAATCTGCTGCCTCCAACATCGCCGACACCTACATTATATTTATTAACCCTTAATCTGCCACCCCAGACTTCGCCGACACCTACATTATAATTATTAACCCCTAATCTGCCGCTCCGGACACCGCCACCACCTACATTATATGTATTAACCTCTAATCTGCTGCCTCCAACATCGCCGACACCTACATACTATTTATTAACCCCCTAATCTGCCGCCCCCAATGTCTCCGCTACTATATTAAAGTTATTAACCCCTGAACCTAAATCTAACCCTAACACCCCCTAACTTAAATATAATTACAATAAATCTAAATAAAATTACTATCATTTACTAAATTATTCCTATTTAAAACTAAATACTTACCTGTAAAATAAACCCTAAGATAGCTACAATATAACTAATAGTTACATTGTAGCTATCTTAGGGTTTATTTTTATTTTACAGGCAAGTTTGTATTTATTTTAACTAGGTAGAATAGTTATTAAATAATTATAAACTATTTAATAACTACCTTGCTAAAATAAATACAAACGTACCTGTAAAATAAAACCTAACCTAAGTTACAAAAACACCTAACACTACACTATAATTAAATAAATTAACTAAATTAAATACAATTACCTAAATTAAATTAAATTAGCTAAAGTACAAAAAAATCACTAAATTAAAGAAAATAATAAACAAATTATAGATATTTAAACTAATTATACCTAATCTAATAGCCCTATTAAAATAAAAAAAGCCCTAGCCTAAACTAAACTACCAATAGCCCTTAAAAAAACCTAACACTAACCCCCTGAAGATCGACTTACCAGGAGAAGTCTTCATCCATGCCGGGCCGAAGTCCTGAATGAAGCCGGGAGAAGTCTTCATCCAAGCCGGGCGAAGTGGTCCTCCAGACAGGCAGAAGACTTCATGCAGACGGCATCTTCTATCTTCCTCCATCCAGAGCGGAGCGGGTCCATCTTCAAGACATCCGACGTGGAGCATCCTCTTCATCCGAAGTCTAAAGCTGAATGAAGGTACCTTTAAGTGACGTCATCCAAGATGGCGTGCCTTAGATTCCGATTGGCTGATAGAATTCTATCAGCCAATCGAAATTAAGGTAGAAAAAATCCTATTGGCGGATGCAATCAGCCAATAGGATTGAAGTTCAATCCTATTGGCTGATCCAATCAGCCAATAGGATTGAGCTCATATTCTATTGGCTGTTCCAATCAGCTAATAGAATTTGAGCTCAATCCTATTGGCTAATTGGATCAGCCAATAGGATTGAACTTCAATCCTACTGGATGAAGATAGAAGATGCCGTCTGGATGAAGACATCCGCCCGTCTGGAGGACCACTTCACCCGGCTTGGATGAAGACTTCTCCCAGCTTTATTGAGGACTTCGGCCCGGCTTGGATGAAGACTTCTCCCGGTAAGTCAATCTTCAGGGGGTTAGTGTTAGGTTTTTTTTAAGGGTGTTTTGGGTGGGTTTTATTTTTAGGTTAGGGTTTGGACGGCAAAAGAGCTAACTGCCCTTTTAAGGGCAATGCCCATCCAAATGCCCTTTTCAGGGCAATGGGGAGCTTAGGTTTTTTTAGATAGTATTTTATTTTATTTGGGGGGTTGGTTGTGTGGGTGGTGGGTTTTACTGTTGGGGGGTTGTTTTTATTTTTTTACAGGTAAAAGAGCTGATTACTTTGGGGCAATGCCCCGCAAAAGTTTAGTTTAGGCTAGGGGGGGTTTATTTGGGGGGGGGCTTTTTTATTTTAATAGATTAGGTGTAATTAGTTTAAATATCCGTAATTTGTTTATTATTTTCTGTAATTTAGTGTTTGTTTTTTTACTTTAGCTAATTTAATTTAATTTAGGTAATTGTATTTAATTTAGTTAATTTATTTAATTATAGTGTAGTGTTAGGTGTTATTGTAACTTAGGTTAGGTTTTATTTTACAAGTACTTTTATATTTATTTTAGCTAGGTAGTTATTAAATAGTTAATAACTAATAACTATTCTACCTAGTTAAAATAAATACAAACTTGCCTGTAAAATAAAAATAAACCCTAAGATAGCTACAATGTAACTATTAGTTATATTGTAGCTATCTTAGGATTTATTTTACAGGTAAGTATTTAGTTTTAAATAGGAATAATTTAGTTAATGATAGTAATATTTATTTAAATTTATTGTAATTATATTTAAATTAAGGGGTGTTAGGGTTAGACTTAGGTTTAGGGGTTAATAACTTTAATATAGTGGTGGCGATGTTGGGGGCAGCAGATAAGGGTTTAATAAATGTAGGTAGGTTGCGGCGACATTGGGGGCGGCAGATTAGGGGTTAATAAATATAATGTAGGTGTCTGCGATATTGGGGGCAGCAGATTAGGGGTTCATAAGTATAATGTAGGTGGAGGCGGTGTCCGGAGCGGCAGATTAGGGGTTAATAATATAATGTAGGTGTCGGCGATGTCAGGACAGCAGATTAGGGGTTAATAAGTATAAGATTAGGGGTGTTTAGATTCGGGGTTCATGTTAGGGTGTTAGGTGTAGACATACATTTTATTTCCCCATAGGAATCAATGGGGCTGCATTAAGGAGTTTTATGCTGCTTTTTTGCAGGTGTTAGACTTTTTCTCAGCCGGCTCTCCCCGTTGATTCCTATGGGGAAATCGTGCACGAGCATGTACGACCAGCTCACTGCTGACTTGAGCAGCGCTGGTATTGGAGTGCGGTAAGGAGCAAAATTTTGCTCAACGCTCACTTTTTTGTCTTTTAACGACGGGTTTGTAAAAACTCGTAATACCAGCGCTGCAGGTAAGTGAGCGGTGAGACAAAACTGCTCGTTAGCACCGCATAGCCTCTAACGCAAAACTCGTAATCTGGGCCTTTGTATTTAGTTTTAAATAGGTATTTTTTAGATAATATTTGTAACTTTAATTTAGGTCTCTTTTAATTATGTTAAAATTAGGGGGTGTTAGGTTTAGGGTTAGGTTTAGGAGTTAATATAGTTTAATTTAGGTTGTAGCTTTGTGGGGGCCGGCGGTTTAGGAGTTAATAGATTTAGGTAGTGTTGGCTATTAACCCCTAAACCGCAGTTCCACTACATCGCCGACACTAACTAGGAATGAGAGCTGCTTAAATCCTATTGGCTGGTTTAAACAGCCAATAGGATTTAAGCAGCTCTAATTCCTATTGGCTGATTTGAACAGCCAATAGGAATGCAATGTTACCCCCAGTATAAAAGGGGTACCTTGCATTTGAATCCTCAGTGTGCGGCAGATGATCGCATGAAGAGAACTTCCCCGTCGGATCGATGGACATTCGCCTCTGAGCATTGAACGCTCCGCCTCCGCAGGGATTAAGAAGATGCCAGTGCCTCGATGGATGTAGATGGAGCCGCCTGGATGAAGATGGAGTCTCTGGGATGAAGATTGTTCAAGCTGGACTTCAGCAACTGTGAGTACCTAAAGAGTGTTAGGTTTTTAAGATTTTTTGGGGTGGGGTTTTTTTTAGATTAAGGCTAATGGGCAATCTTAAAAAAGCTGAATGCCCTTTCAAGGGCAATAAAAGAGCTGAATGTCCTTTTATGGGTAATGCCCATACAAGTGCCTTTTTTAGGGCAATGGGTAGATTAGTTTTTTTTTTTTTTTTGTATTTTTGGGGGTTTGTAATGTTAAGGGGTTTTAGTTTTTATTTTGTAGCAAAAGAGCTGATTTCTTTAGGGCATTGCCCTTCAAAGGGTCCTTTAAAGGCTATTGGTAGTTTATTATAGATTAGGGTTCTTTTATTTATTTTTATTTTTTTTATTTATTTTTTTTGAAACGTGGTATTAGAATAGGAATAATTTTTATTATTTTGGATCATTCGTTTGTTATTTTGTGTTATTTTTCTTTTTCTTTTTGGGGTGTTTTTTTTTTTTAGGATGGGCAGTAAAAGAGCTGAATGCCCATACAAATGCCCTTTTCAGGGGAATGGGTAGATTAGGCTTAACTTTATTTTTTGTTTGGGTGATTGGGGTTTGTATACTGTTAGGGGGTGTTTGTTTTTCTTTTGAAGCAAAAGAGCTCATTTCTTCATTTTTGTAATGTTAGGTTTTAGTGTAAGGCAGCTTAGGTTTTACTTCTATTTCACTGGTAAGTTTGTATTTATTTTAACTAGGTAGTTAGTAAATAGTTAATAACTATTTACTAACTAGTCTACCTAGTTAAAATAAATACAAACTTACCTGTGAAATAAAAATAAAACCTAAGATAGCTACAATATAACTATTAGTAAGTAAGTTTGTATTTAGTTTTAAGGTATTATTTAGCTAATAATTGTAACTTTAATTTAGGTCTCTTTTAATTATGTTAAAATTAGGGGGTGTTAGGTTTAGGGTTAGGTTTAGGAGTTAATATAGTTTAATTTAGGTTGTTGCGATGTGGGGGCCGGCAGTTTAGGAGTTAATAGGTTTAGGTAGTGTTGGTGATGTGGGGGGTGCAGTTTAGGGGGTAACAGGTTTAGATAGTGTCAGCGATGTTGGGGAACAACGGTTTAGTGGTTAGTACTTTATTTAGTGATTTTGTTAGTGTTGGCTATTTTTTGGGATGGCGGTTTAGGGGTTAATAGGTTTAGGTAGTGTTGGCGATGTGGGGAGGGTTCGGTGTAGAGGTTAATTGGTTTAGTTAGTGTCGGCGATGTCAGGGAACTGTGGTTCAGGGGTTAATAGGTTTAGTTAGTGTTGGCGATGTGGGGGGCAGCAGTTTAGGGGTTAAAAGGTTTAGGTAGTGCTAGTGATGTGGGGGGATGGTGGTTTAGGGGTTAATAGCTTTATTTAGTTACAGCGTGGGTGGCAGCGGCTTTACATAATTTTGTTTCAGCAATCGCCGACACATTATTTACGTAAAATTTTTCATTTTTTCGGTTCCATTCTTTCATATGCATTATTCTATAACTTCAAATAGAATAATGCATATGAAATAAGAATGGATCCGAAAAAACGAACGGATCCGAAAAAATTAACGGATCCGAAACTGATTTAACAGAACGTTACTAATTTGCAGAATTTTTTTTTTTAAAACTTAACTAAACTGATTTGCCGAAACAAAATTAATTTTTAACTATTTAAAAACTAAACTAAACAATTTTTTTGTGGCGCACAAGTTTAATTCTTATATATCTCTCTATAAATAGATACATCTGTTCAAAAATCATCACATATATAGAGAAATATTTATTAATAAATAGAACATATTCTGTTAAGAAAACATTCTTGCATTATGAAATATTCGCATTTTCATGTACACTTTTCGAGGAGAATACATCATGAGCTTTGCTCAACAGATAAGGGTTTTAGTTTGTTTTTTTTCTATTTGTCTTCTTTATTGACTTCTATGGGGGAATACGTGAATGCGCAAGCGATCTGGGTTTTTGGATTATGCAGGTTAACACGCGCACAAAATAAGTTATTTTGTAATACCTGTGCAATCCCAAATGCGTAAAAAACATAACGTGCACTGTGTTTTCGCAATTGTGAAAAACGGATTTGCCGCGCAAGTTGTAATCTTGCCCATAGTGATTTCTAGTAGTAATCCAGTTTTGTACAAAGTACATTGCTTTACACACATTAGCACTAGACATGCATTTTTGCTCTTTGTTCACTAAATAAATGCAGAAAATGGCTTTGCTCTGTGGCATTTGTATTTTTTTGATGCCAGATACAGTATCTCACAAAAGTGAGTACACCCCTCACATTTTTATAAATATTTTATTATATCTTTTCATGTGACCACACTGAAGAAATGACACTTTGCTACAATGTAAAGTAATGAGTGTACAGCCTGAATAACAGTGTAAATTTGCTGTCCCCTCAAAATAACTCAACACACAGCCATTAATGTCACTCTAAACCATTGGCAACAAAAGTGAGTAAACCCTTAAGTGGAAATGTCCAAATTGGGCCCAAAGTGTCAATATTTTGTGTGGCCACCATTATTTTCCAGCACTGCCTTAAACCTCTTGGGCATGGAGTTCCCCAGAGCTTCACAGGTTGCCACTGGAGTCCTCTTCCACTCCTCCATGACAACATCACTGAGCTGGTGGATGTTAGAGACCTTGCGCTCCCCCACCTTCCATTTGAGGATGCCCCACAGATGCTCAATAGGGTTTAGGTATGGAGACATGCTTGGCCAGTCCATCAACTTTACCCGCAGCTTCTTTAGCAAGGCAGTGGTCATCTTGGAGGTGTGTTTGGGGTCGTTATCATGTTGGAATGCTACCCTGTGGCCCAGTCTCTGAAGGGAGGGGATCATGCTCTGCTTCAGTATGTCATAGTACATGTTGGCATTCATGGTTCCCTCACTGAACTGTAGCTCCCCAGTTCCAGCAGCACTCATGCAGGCCCAGACCATGACACACCCACCACCATGCTTGACTATAGGCAAGACACACTTGTCTTTGTACTCCTCACCTGGTTGCCGCCACACATGCTTGACACCATCTGAACCAAATAAGTTTATCTTGGTCTCATCGGACCACAGGACATGGTTCCAGTAATCCATGTCCATAGTCTGCTTGTCTTCAGCAAACTGTTTGCAGGCTTTCTTGTGCATCATCTTTAGAAGAGGCTTCCTTCTGGGATGACAGCCATGCAGACCAATTTGATGCAGTGTGCAGCTTATGGTCTGAGGACTGACAGACTGACCCCCCCACCCCTTCAACCTCTGCAGCAATGCTGGCAGCACTGATATGTATATTTCCAAAAGACAACCTCTGGATATGATGCTAAGCACGTGCACTCAACTTCTTTGGTCAACCATTGAAAGGCCTGTTCTGAGTGAAACCTGTCCTGTGAAACCGCTGTATGTTCTTGTCCACCATGCTACAACTCAGTTTCAGGGTCTTGGCAATCTTCTTATAGTCTAGGTCGTCTTTATGTAGAGCAACAATTCTTTTTTTAGATCCTCAGAGAGTTCTTTGCCATGAGGTGCCATGTTGAACTTCCAGTGACCAGTATGAGAGAGTGTGAGAGCGATAACACCAAAGTTAACACACCTGCTCCTCATTCACACCTGAGACCTTGTAACACTGATGAGGCACATGACACCGGGAAGGGACAATGGCTAATTGGGCCCAATGTGGACATTTACACTTAGGGGTGTACTCACTTTTGTTGCCAACGGTTTAGACATTTATGGCTGTGTGTTGAGTTATTTTGAGGGGACAGCAAATTTACACTGCTATACAGGCTGTACACTCACTGCTTTACATTGTAGCAAAGTGTCATTTCTTCAGTGTTGTCACATGAAAAGGTATAATAAAATATTTACAAAAATTTGAGGGGTATACTCACTTTTGTGAGATACTGTATATTCATTAAAAATGCAACACACAAATATCTGCATATTTTTAAGAATAAATCTGGCACCGAATGTGACAGACCTCAATCTGAAATGTCTAATGTGCCCAGAAAAAAAAAATGTTTCAGACATATTGTTCTAGATTAGTTCATGGGCTTGTTTAGTTCTATCACATTTTGTTAACATTATTTGTTTGATAACGGAAATTCATAAGCCCCTTAATTCCTATAGGGGACATTTTCAGGGTAACAGCAAAGCAGCTGGGCAGCAGTTTAAACTTAAAGGGACAGTAAACATCTTGAGCTTTTTATATAAAATGTTTTTGTTATTTATTTTGACCTTCTTTCATATAATTTAACCATGGCCGTCTTTAATACTAACTGGACCCTGGGCAAACATTTTCTTGGGGCCCCCCATGCAATTTCGCTCTCCACCCCAACATCCCAAAAAACAACTAAATCATTTTATGTTATCCTTTTTTTTTTAAATTATTAGCCCAGCAGTGGATCATCCACTGCTGGGCTAGTAATTTAAAAAAATGAAATAAATTGCAATATATGAAACTGGACCTAAGCATTACTAATAAGTAAATAAATATATAAACACTGTGGATTAAGTTAATATGCTTTTGAATGTGATTCTGGTGTGAGGTCAGCTGGTTAAAGAGATTTAGGGCAGCCAACAGGAGCAAAGCAAGGTAAAGACTGAGGAGGAAGCATGGAGGTGCAGACAAATATAAGTTTACTGACTGGAACAGCAGAACTACTATTGGAAGCTGTAAAATCTGAGACAGAGAGAAAAAAAAAACTATAAAAATAAACCTTAACTTAATGTGTGAAGTATCAGCATGACACTATATACATCAGCCACAGCAGCACATGTCACGTCTTTGCTAGGAACCAATTCTGATGCAGAGACCTTTTCTAATGCAGTAGGATTGGTTGGATGCTGAGTTAGGGCTTAGCATTCAGTGCTGCCCAGTGCACATCTAAAACAGCACATGGCACTAGCTTGGCACATTCTGGCACAGTTTCTCACAAATAAATATAAGTAGAGAACTTTTGACTGTGACAGTATTAGGACTGACTGTGTGCCCCCATGTCACATGACATTAGCAGCCAGGCATGAACTAAAAATTTTTTTTTAGGAATCTTGGACCCCTCAACAAAGACTGGGCCCTGGGCAGCTGCCCCTTTTGCCCTGTGTTAAAGACGGCCCTGAATTTAGCTCTGAAAATTGAGCAATTTCTGATTCTCAGAACTGGAAATGCACCCTGCTGACTTCGCAAGGCTAACTCTGCTACACATATGTTCCTAATTGGCTTTATTAAATAACAACTCCAAAACAATGCAATAATATATATAATAGTATATAATGATATAATAGTATAATGCAACATTATCATAGTAGTATCTTAGTATTGTTGTCTGTGTCTTGTAATTCAAAAATAAACCTATTAACCCCTAAACCACCGGCCCCCCACATCACGACACACTAAATTAAACTATTAACCCCTAAACCTAACACCCACTAACTTTAAATTAAACTAAGATTAAACTATAAATAACCCTAACTATTTAAAAAATTAACTAAAATACTCTAAACTAAACTAACTAACTAACTAAAAATAAAAAAAACAAAATTACAAAATTAAAAAATCCTAACACAACAAAAAAATAAAAAAAACTTCCATTACAAAAAAACTCTTAAATTACGAAAAATAAAAAAATCTAAGATTACAAAAAATTATAAACAAAATTATCCAAAATAATAAAAATTAAACCTAATCTAATACCCCTAAAAAAACAAAAAACAAAACAAAATAAAAACACCCCTAATCAAACAATAAACTACCAATAGCCCTTAAAAGGGCATTTTGTAGGTCATTCATTTTACATAAAAAAATACAATGTACCGCCTAACAGTAAAACCACTCCACCCAACCAGCCCCAAATTAAAAAAACCTAACTCTAAATAAACCTTGAAGGTTGTGGGCGTTGAAGGTCTTCTTCCAGGCGACTCCATCTTCATCCAGCGTGGGGACATCTTCTTTCTTCATCCGGAGCGAAGGCAGCACGGAGCGAAGGCAGCACGGAGCGAAGGCAGCTGCGGAGCAGGAACCATCCAGCGTGAAGGATCCTCTTCATGCGATCGTCGCCACACACTGAAGATTGAATGCAAGGTACCATTTTTATATTTGGGGTACCTTTGCATTTCTATTGGCTGAAATTTTCAAATCAGGTTTAATTTTTATTATTTTTGATCATTTCGTTTATTTTTTGTAATCTTAGATTTTATTTTTTTTCGTAATTTTAGAGTTGTTTTTTTTGTAATGTTATTTTTTTAATTTTGTAATTTAGGTTTTTTTATTTTTTGTTTATTTTAGTTTTTTAAAATAGTTATGTTAGTCTTAGATTTTTAGTTTTTATTTATTTTAAGGTAGTTATATTGTAACTTTAATTTAAAGTTAGCAGGTGTTAGGTTTAGGGGTTAATAGTTTAATTTAGTGTGTTGTGATGTAGGGGGCTGGTGGTTTAGGAGTAAATAGGTTTATTTTAGTAGTTGGGATGTGGGGGGATGGCGGTTTAGGAGTTAATAGATTTATTTTAGTAGTAGCGATGTGGGGGTTTGGCGGTTTAGGGGTTAATAGGTTTATTATAGTATTTGCGATGCGGGGATGGCAGTTTAGGAGTTAATAGAGTTATTTTAGTAGTAGCGATGTGGGGGAAGGCGGTTTAGGGGTTCATAGATTTATTGTTGGTGATGTGGGGGGTGGTGGATTAGGGGTTAAAACTTTTATTTAGGTAGTAGCGATGTTGGTGGGCGGAGGATTTGGGCTTAATAGGTTTATTATGATATTTGTGATGCGGGGGTGGCAGTTTAGGGGTTAATAGGTAGTTTATTGGTGTTAGTGTACTTTGCAACATTTTTGTTCTGAGTTTTGTGAAACATTTTTGTTTTGCAAAATGCCTAACTACTGGTCTTTATTAGTGGAATGGATCGTGGTGGTATACGCTATAACGGTAGCGTAATTGCCTGACTGCACAACCTGTAATACGGGTGACCTGAAAATTCCACACTCAAAAGCCATTTTTTGAGTGCGGAATGGAGCGTTGCGGTACAGGCTAAAACGATAGCCGTACAGCAGCAACTTGTGATATGGGTGACCTTCCATTCCCGCGTAAAGGCCAATTTTTCAGCCGTACCACAAAACTTGTAATTTAGGTGAAGAAGATTAATGGATCGCTAAAGAATCATTCAAATCTGCAAATTTGAAGCCTTTCCAGCCTCCAATTAATGCATTTATCGTCTGCTCAAAAGTCAATCCCACCTTTAAAAAAGTCATTCACTAGTTTGTTCATTAAAAGACCTGTTCACTTTGCATCTTTCAAAAATGTATACAAAGTAAACAGCAAAATTAATGGGGGTTTTTTTGCTTTCATCCACATTCCAAAGAACATCCTTTAATCAGCACATACTGGCGTAAGACTTAAACAAGAACAATGCAAAAAAAATGGCAAGAGTATAGCAGAAGAAGCATATGTTGTGTCACAATATCTGCCATAAATAAGCAGTATGGGAAATTAAGTCAGACAATGTTCTCTGCAGCTCATATTATAATGCAGCACATATCACTGAACAGCTTTTTATATCGCAAATAACAGCAAATAGTGCAAGGATAGCCCTTATAAATACAAGTGATAGAAGCCACAGGCAATGTAAATCATGTCAGTAAGTGTTAACTGCTGAGAGAAAAGCTCACGCTAACAATGATTTTGTCATGTAGATGAAAATGTCTGGTGTTAATGTCTAAATTCCTGATGCTCAGAAAATCTCTTAGATCCTGTGAACTTTTTTATGGACAATATTTGGCTATTTGAGTATTTTGTAACTGACAGTGACTTAGAGCCCAACAATAAAAGCATTGTCACAGTAATGCTATGTTCTAAAGCTATGCACATAGCCATGGATATTGCAGTTGAGATGTGCTAAAGGAATCTAATCTAATCTAATGCAGTCTTACAAAGAGGATTATAGTAAACTCCACTGTGGGAGGAGAGGGTTGTCTGCCACTGGCAGAATGTTCAAAGCTTTAAAGCATAGGCACTCGGCATCAGTAATGTCCCATAATGAGTGCAGCCTGCAGGGCTCTGTAAGAACCCTCTACTATAATCCTCCAACAAAAAGCAGCAGCACTCAAAAGATTCCAAAATTCCTTCTTTATTAGAACAGAATATGAAAAGACAACAACATTTCGATCTATCTGGCCTTAATCATGTTGTATTTTATGCAATGGTACATTGCACATTTTCAAACACTTTAATTGAGCAGCTAATTAATTGCACAGGTAGTTAACGCTTTCTCTATCTTATACAGCAACATATCTATAAACAGCACCCCTAGTGTTTATTCCCAATAAAACATCATAAATATGTATATATCACTCTAATATTAAACAGACATAGTGCAGGCTCATAGTTATATACAAAAAATCATCAGTTAAATGTAAAGCAATCAAACGTATGGAGACCAATTAATTTCTTGATTCATACCAATAGTATATGTCATGAGATGCAGGACACAGCATATCAGGTACAATGCTATTTTATTGCAGAGCATAGACGTATACAGCTTGTACAACACATCTAACTTGGTAATTGTGACATAGACAATAAAGGCCCTAAACCACGCCCCGTGACGTCACTTCCCACTCTCATCACATCTTCCCCCTTTTCAAAGGACAAAGAATACAATTTTTTTAATACATCAAATAACAAGGTATACAAGAAGCATACATAAATAGTTTTGTTTAGTATACAACAAATAACAAGTTATTTCCTGCTTAACATCTCCTGCCGCATGCTAACAGGAATAAGCTCCTGTTTCCTGACGTAGAAGAATCGATAGCCCCTTTTAGCCTCTTCATCCCTCTTAAGGACCTCGTCCCGAGGAACAGAGCTAGTTGGCTGGAAGACACCCACAGAGGGTAAAGTGGTGCAAATCTGACATCCTAGCATCAGCTGTACCGGGCTAAAACCCGTGGCTTGAATGGGAGTCTCCCTATAGGCCAAGAGGGCTAGGTACGGTTCAGATTGCTTCAAAATGAACTTTGTTGTTTGAACTGCCCTTTCAGCCATTCCATTGGCCTGCGGGTAATGTGGACTCGAAGTAGAATGGACAAAATCATATTCACTGCTGAAAGAACTGAACTCTGTGGAAGCAAACTGCATTCCGTTATCACTCACTAACCACATAGAAGTATACAGCTTGTACAACACATCTAACTTGGTAACTGCAACATAGACAATAATGGCCTTAAACCACGCCCCCATCCGGTAACGTCACTTCCCACTCTCATCACATCTTCCCCCTTTTCAAAGGAAAAGCATACATTTTTTTTTTTAATACATCAAATAACAAGGTATACAAGAAGCATACAGAAATAGTTTTGTTTAGTATACAACAAATAACAAGTTATTTCCTGCTTAACATCTCCTGCCACATCCTAACAGGAATAACAATGCGGTCCTGGAACAGCACCAACCCATCCAGTTCCGTGAGCTGCAACCTTTCTGACTGGTAAGAACTTAAAGACATCCAGGCTGCCGGCTCTCGGGCCAACCTTCTTTTATGTACTTAATAACTTCTTGAAGGTCAGTATCTAAATATGTCTCCTTTCTTATTTGCTCTAGCTTCCCTGACGAAATGGATTTGGATGCCAGAACTGAATCTACATACACTTTCACATCTGATTCTGTTGAAGATTCTTCAGCAGCATCCAGCGGGAGCCTGGAAAGTGTATCTGCCACTACCAGTTGTTTCCACGGCACATGCACTGCCTAAACGTTGAACCTGAGCAGCCTCATCAGAAGTCTCTCGCATCTTAGGGGTGTTTTGTCAATATCATAGGAATTGATTAGAGAACTACTGGTTTATGGTCAGTCTGCAGGCCCAAACTGCAGCCAGGCACTCTTTCTCAATTTGGGTGTATTTCGACTCAGCAGCCGTCAGTGTACGGAAACAGTAGGCGAAGGGTCGTAGAACCCCAACACTGGGGCAGGCCCCAGCAGTGACTTGTCCTGCACAGAAGATTCTTCCTGTGAAGGTCCCCAGACCCAGGCAACATCTTTCTTTAGCAACTCTGTGATAGGGTATAGTATTGTGGATTAATCTGGAAGGAACCTGCCCACATGTAACATCCTCTGTACCTTTAAGAATTACTTATCCTCTCTCTATATATTTCTTAGACTTCCCAGAATACTTTGCTTGGTATTCCGGTTTTGCCCATTCGTATCAGCCTCTCAGAGTGCTCCCGCATGCATTACATACAACTGATACCAGAGTGAGTAACCTTTTCCTTCAGTGACTTTATCTCCCTTTTTGTCTGGAAATCATAATGTATCTTTTTTTGTATTAGCGCTTTAGCTATTTCACACAAATCTGCTTTATTGCTTAATGATATCATTATTCCTTGAGCTAAATTCATATTATTACATGAGAAGTGAATCCATAACAAATTCCTTGTTTGTGTTCTCAGATATTCAGCTATAATAATCTTGAACACATAAAAGGAACAAACTCTTACTAAAAACTTAACGTATGTTTATATATATATATATATATACATGCACTTATGATGATATTGAATTCACAGAAGTCACCAGATTTGAAGTTCATAACAATGATAAAAATTATTTGTAATACTGTTTTGGGTTGTTACACCACATAATTCACAAGGCCCAATATTTGTCTCAGCTCATGTACATCCGAAGGACTTTTCATCTGTTCAATAGCAAGGATTTTATCAGGGTCTGGCTTAATGCAATCCCCATTGATAATATGCCCAAGTAACATAGCTCAGCCTTCCTAAAATGGCATTTCTCCTTATTTAATTTCAGCCCGGACTCTCTAATGGTCTTCAGCACACAGTTCAATCGCTGATCATGTTCTTCCAATGTAGACCCATACACCAAAATGTCATCCATGATGACTGCAGTGCCCTTGTGGTCCCTTAGGTGAGAACTCATCTCTCTTTGAAGGATTTCAGGAGCAGAGGATATCCCGAAGGGGAGTCTGCAGAAGCAAAACTGACCTACCGGTGTAATGAAGGTAATCAGTTTGCGAAACTTTGGATCGAGAGGTATCTGCCAGAAGTCGCTGGAAGCATCCAGTGTAGAGAAGAATTTCGCCCCAGACAATTTTGAAACTATGTCTTCAAGTTTCGGCAGCACATATCTCTCTCTCTTTACCGCCTCATTCAGCCTTTTCAAGTCTACGCAGATGCGTACCTTCCCATTTTTGTTCGCAACAGGCACAATGTGGGCACACCAGTCAGTTGCTTCAACAGCCTCTTCAATAACTCCCATATTCTTCATATGCAGAAGTTCCTTCTCCACTTGAGGCATGAGCGGGAATGGAATTCTATGAGGAGTGGTAATGCTGTATGGGACTGCGTCACCTTTAAGTGATATTCAACTGGGTTGCAATTCAGTAGGCCCAATTCACCAAACATGTCTTCTGAAATCTCATTCACTCTGGCGACCAGGCAAAAACCACAGGTTGCTTTTCTGCTCAGTAGGTTGTTAACACACTGACCTCTAATCACATGTAGCCACATGGTGAATTTCCTCTGCTTGTACTCGCACCTGGCAAGAAATTTCCCCACACAATCAATGTGGCCACCAGGACTATGAACTTTTGTTGTAACTTTTGCCAGCTGAGGCTGTCGAGGCAGTTTAATAAATGCTGCAAGGGACATAACAGTGATGTCTGCTGCTGTGTCAATCTTAAAGGCAACTTTGTCTCCCATTACAGTAAGAGTAACCCGCCAATCTTCATCTGAACCAGACCGTTCAACAACAGACCCTACAAAGGATACTTCTTGACCCTCCTGGTCACTATCCACCTGCATCTCAATGTATTCAGTTTTACACGCCACTTCAAAATGGCCCATTTGGTTACATTTTCTACATATTTTGTCTTTAGCAGGGCATACGACACTCTGATCATGGGTATGGTTACACCGCATGAAGCAAGCATGCTGCGGCCATCCGCTTCTGGGCCTATCTGTTGCCCTTGGTCTACCGCTCACACTGTGAATTTCACTAGCAGTTTCACTAGCAGCTCTCCTGAATTGCTGAACTTCATCCACAATACTCTCGGACCTCTGATCAGCACTTTGCTTTTTACCAGTTCACTCTGGCGGGCCATCCTAATAGCCCCATCCAATGTTAAATCAGCCTCCAACTGTAGCTTCAGTGAGACTTCAGCATCTGCAATCCTATGACTATTCTGTCTCTGATTTGCTCCTCTTTAACAACACCAAACTCACAGAATTCAGCTAGTTCATACAGGCTGCACATAAATGACTCCACAGATTCTCCCACACACTGAGCACGTTTGTGAAAACAGGTCCTCTCATGAATCACATTTCTTTTGGGCACAAAGTGAGCACTGAGTTTGTTCATAACTATTTCAAAGTAAAATTCTTCCCCTTCTTGGAAAGTAAAGGCATTGAACACTGGCTCCACATCTTTCCCCATAGAGTATATTCCAAGCTGGACTCTCCTTGTCCAGCTTGGAAGCAATCCTGAAGTGTTGAAACCGCTGACGCCATGTGGGCCAAGCTGCAGGCTGAGAGAAATCAAAAGGCTCAGGTGGAGTAAACTTCGACATCATCATTAATAAGGAAACAGAAGCGCAGGCAAGTACTTCTGACACCATGTCATGAGACGCAGGACACAGCATAGCAGGTACAACGCTATTTTATTGCAGAACATAGAAGTATACAGCGTGTACAACATATCTAACTTGGTAACTGTGACATCGACAATAACGGCCCTAAACCACGCCCCCATCCGGTGACATCACTTCCCACTCTCCTCACAGTATATAATAAATCCAATTTAAATATCCAAAAGTTTTCTCTCTGTTTCAGTAATCTTTCTCTATCTCCTCCTTGTCTAGGTCTCTTAATCTGTTCAATCACCTGAAACCATAATTGGGAAATGCTGTGACCTGCTTCCAAAAAATGGCTAGATACTTGGGCCTGTTTATTTTTAGTACGTATATTGGTTGTGTGCTCAGTAATTCTATCTCTTATCTTCCTTGTTGATTCACTTATATACATTTTCACACAAAGACATTTGATCAAACACACTATATAATCTTTATTACAATAAAAAACACATAATTTTAAACCTCTGACCAGTTTTGGGGTGAAAAACATATTCACCCTTAATCAGACTATTGCAAACAGCCATGTCTAGGTGTCCCTAGAAAACTCTGTTTAACCATTTTAGCAGGTTCAGTATCTGCCCATATAAATTGGTCTCTAAAAATTTGACTATGTTTACATGCAGGCATGGGTCTTATCTTAAATGCTAGAATCTAAGGATTACATTCCTGTAGTATAGGCCAATTTTTGTTGATAATTTAAATAATATCTCTACTTAAAAGATTATATTAAGTAACAAATGTCAAGTTCACCCTTTTTATCCATCCTAGCGTTCTTAATTAATAATGGTCATTGCATACATAGCAAATATATAGGCGTTTCATGGGACTAACCTTTACAATGTGGCTCTGATTCTGAAGTCTCAGCTTGCACTTTATTGCACTGGATGTGCAAGGACGTTTGTGAGTATTCTGCGAATCTTCAATCATCATTTTTGTCTTGTTTCCCCATGATATCACACCATGAGGTGCCTCTTTCATCTTGTCTTATAGGATATCGCTGCTAACCTATATAATAATGCGGAAGCTTTGCATGGAGGGATTATGGTCTAAACAATACACACTAGCTTAGGTAAACATTTTCACACATATCTGTCTCTCTACCCTTTTGTTGATGAGATGAGCAATTGTACAAAGACATGGTTTTCGGCTATTCAGACCTTAATCATTCCAACTAACAGATCCAAAATAATGTTACTGATATTTTTTACACATTTTCCTAAAAAATATTTTTTTATTCTTTTTTGTTAAAAAACAACCCAAGACAAAAAGGATTACTTTAGTGTAAGGTATTATGTTAAGATTGTTTGTGGTTGCCACTCAGTCTCACAAATAATCAGGTTCACTGTAATAATGTGAACCCTATTCTGCTCCTAGACTGAGGGTCAACTCACTGGAGTTAATATACAGTACGCCACAATAAATTCCAATACCTGAGTTGGTAAAGTATTAGAAAAGTTGTCCCCTGCAGTTTAAGTCTGTTGATCCTGATAGTGACAGAGATTGCTGAGAGGGCAAAAGATGGTAGCTTACCACTCCTGTAGCTGAGAATACTGTAATGGAGGAGATCGTCGAATGACTGTGTCGTCAGTGGAGAGCTGTGTTCCGGAGCACTTGCCTTAAAGTGGCTCAGCTGACTCTGCACTTGCAAAGGAAAGAAACAAACAAGTATGTGCTGAAATGTCCTTTGGAGAGAGTACAAACATGAACGACTGTAGGGAAAATATCCCAGATGCTGGAGAATCTGTAGTAACTGCTGCTAGGATCCGTAGAACAAGGGAGTTTGGATTACTTCCCAAATGCAACAAATTGCCAAGCACTGAAAGGAAGGGGGAGGTGCCTTTTAAAGGATATGCAGGAGTGGAATTAAAGGTACAGAGATAATTAGGTAGGAAGACAATTAAAGGTACAGTGATGCTTAAGTATGAAACCAATACATGACATTTAGAGACCATCCTGAAGTCATTTGATGATCATCAAACTACTTTAGAAGTCATTTGCACATCATCAGACATCATCCAGCTTATAAAGTCATCAGCTAAGGTAAAAAAATTCTGTACATTACTGATTACTTCACAAGCATGAACAGCCAGTGAATGACTCTAGAGTCATCTCATTTAAATATTTAAGCCTGTGGGGATACTTCAGGATGGCTTCTGTTGACTAGTCTGGAATCATTGATTACTTCAGAATGACTCCAGAAAAATCATCCTTCTTGACTAGGGAAGTTTAATTCCAGTTCTCAAATCATGGCTCTTGGATACAAAGACTCCTGCCAGTGTACCAAAAAGGACTCTACTCTACGGAAAATACATTTTTGAAGGGAGAGGGATGGATGTGTTGCTACAATACAAAAAAAGCTGAAATTTGATTGGGAGGGAGTTCCTACAAAACAATCAGGAGGAGGTGGGGAGGGGGCATCACTACCTTGCAAAAAAATAATAAATAAATAAATAAAAATACCTATAAACTGGATACTGGCAGACAGCTGCCAGTACCTAAGATGACTGCTACTTGTGGGAGTGTTAGATAGCTGTTTGGGAGGTATCAGGGAGGTGGGAGTGTTGAGGTGGGATCCCTACAGTGCATGAAAAAAAAGCCTTAAGCTGCATACAGTCAAACTGTCTGTAGTACCTAAATTTGTGGTGAGGAGTGTGGGTTGCGGGGGGACTGTTTGAGAGGGAACAGGAAGGGATCAGAAAAGTGGGAGAGGAAAAAAAGATCCCAGAGGGGCTTTTACAACCATTTTGTTATGACTGAACAAGCGATATGTAAATAATTTCAGTGAGAAACCCAAAGTTTGTGAAAAAGTTAACAATTTATTTTATATAATCTTATTTGTCTGCAAAATGGTGGCAGGAAATATACCAATGTGGGCCTAGATTATTACTTTGGGTTGTTAAAATAATAAATGCTGTATTTCTGTTTAAATGGAGTGATAGCAAAATGCTAAAAATTCTTTTGTATTTTGGGCAAGTCTTTCTCTGCCATTCCTGGTAGCAAATGTATTAAATAAAATACATAATAAGTATTATAAGTTTTGAAACCTTTAATATTAAATCTGTGTACAGTTCTGCAATGTAAACATTATTCCCCCTTAATGGGATTATTACAATTGGAATACCCCAAACAGGCGTAGCAACCAGTATTACTAGTTGTGATATACTGTTTAATTTTTTTATATCCGAATTGTACTCCTTCAAAATGGAGCAGTGTTTTTTTTCAAAATCTGAAGTATGCTGTGTCTTAAATGATTACATTCTAAAACAAACAAAATCTGATTTGCCTTCTTCCTAATAGAGGTAACCTAATCTAAAATACTCTATATGGTTTGAATAACCCCCTTCTTTTCTTGATGAATAAGTACATAAGGCTATCCCATCTGTAAAAACCTTTTGCCTATCTCCCTCAATCATAGTTATATGCTAGATCTTTATGACATCAGTACGTGGGACTTTCTTATAATTGTTTTGCTTTCATAGAATATGATTATTGGCTAGTGCCACAGGGTATCTTCATTTCTCATTGTAATCTTCAGAATAGCTGGTGGACAAGTGACCACTCATTTAAAAAAGGTATATATTTTTTATAATTGATATGAAGGGTCACTTGTCTCTCTAGGCCAAACAAGTTAATGGTTAAGGATTCTGTCAAAATCCCCCTCCCTCTCAGCTAAAACATCATTTTAGACTCTGCTTTATGTTGTTGTTATTTATATAATAGTATACTTTAATATAAGAATAATACATGTACTGTAAAATGTTTCTTTCATAGAAGATAATTTGATGCCTGTTTGTCATTCTCTCCCAAAATAAGTATTTTCCCCAAATGTGCAAAAACTCAATCCATCCCCTTCCATCCATATTAGATTTAAAAAAAATGGTGGATTTGGTGTGTCTTCTGCAGACAAACCAAATCAAACAACTTTGTGTGGATCATTGTCTGGCATATAAGGTCCGATTTTTTTCTATTAAATATTTCTTGCCCATATGCTGAAAAATAATATATTCTAAACGTTCCTATAGTTTTTAGTTGCAAGAGAAATGTTTTTACAGTCACTATTTGAAGCCAGTTTAAATTCATGTAGAGAATCCCCACTCTAAGATCTAGATTTGCACAGTAATAAATCCAGCTATGAACATATCTGAAGAACACAAGCTACTGCTTACTTCCTAATTCAGATCTTTGCCCAGACCAAACAGCAGACCCACAAATTTATCATGTCTTTCCAGAAGGGCAAGGTTGATTTTTTGAGAATCAGAATGTGAACATCTTTTAAGTCTATTGTGGACATAGTGTCTGATTCTAAAAAACAAGGGGTCGATCCGATAAAAATCGTCGCCCGCAAAAGCCGGCGACGCCAATAATTGCGCGGATTTGGTATCCTATATACGGCGTAAGCTAGAAGTTACGCGCGTATATTTCTGCCGTCGCCCGCAGTTTTTTGGGCCATAGGCAGGTATACCAAACCCGCGCAGTTTGGTATCCAATATGCAGCGTAAGGACTTACGTGGCGAAAATGGAGAAAACTTACTCCATTTTCACCTCGCCACAAAAAGCAGCCGTAAGAAGCCTTACGCTGACTATTGGAGCCCCGTAACTTCCTAAACTGGCTGCTAAAATAAACCTAACACCTAACGCATGCGCAATGTCTATCTCCCTGTCAACCGCGATCCCCCCCCCGAAATCCCTAATAAAGTTATTACCCCCTAAAACGCCGCTCCCGGACCCCGCCGCCATCTACATAAACTAACCCCCTACTGTGAGCCCCTAAAACCGCCGCCATCTACCTTATCTATCCCGTAATCTGACCCCTTACACCGCCGCCACCTATATAAAAATTATTAACCCCTAATCTAATCCCCCTATACCGCCGCCAGCTATATTAATATTATTAACCCCTAATGTAAGCCCCTTACACCGCCGCCATCTCTATTAAAATGATTAACCCCTAATTTAATCTACCTACCCCGCCGCCAGCTATATTATCTATATTAACCCTAAGTATATTATAGTTAATATAGTTATTACATTATATATATTAACTATATTAACTCTATCTAACCCTAACTACATTTATATTAAATTAATCTAATTAATTTATAAACTAAAATATACCTATTTAAATCTAAATACTTACCTATAAAATAAACCCTAAGATAGCTACAATATAATTAATAATTACATTGTAGCTATGTTAGGGTTAATATTTATTTTACAGGTAAATAGTTAATTATTTTAACTAGGTATAATAGATATTAAATAGTTATTAACTATTTAATATCTACCTAGTTAAAATAATTACCCAATTACCTGTAAAATAAATCCTAACCTAAGTTACAAATACACCTACACTATCAATAAATTTAATAAACTACAAACATCTATCTAAAAATACAATTAAATTAACTAAACTAAATTACAAAAAAAAACAAACACTAAATTACAAAAAATAAAAAAAAGATTACAAGATTTTTAAGCTAATTACACCTATTCTAAGCCCCCTAATAAAATAATAAACCCCCAAAATTAAAAAAATTCCCTGCCCTATTCTAAATTAAACAAATTTCAAAGCTCTTTACCTTACCAGCCCTTAAAAGGGCCTTTTGTGGGGCATGCCCCAAAGAATTCAGCTCTTTTGCATTCAACAAATACAATCCCCCCCCCCATTACAACCCACCACCCACATACCCCTATTCTAAACCCACCCAAACCCCCCTTAAAAAAGCCTAACACTACCCCCCTGAAGATCTCCCTACCTTGTCTTCACCACACCGGGCCGAACTCCTGATCCGATCCGGGCGATGTCGTCCTCCAAGCGGCAAAGAAGAATTCTTCCTCCAGCGACGTCTTCCTCCAAGCGGCAGCAAAGTCTTCATTCTTCCGGCGGCATCTTCAATCTTCTTTCTTCGCTCCGCCGCCGCGGAGCATCCATCCCGGCCGACTGCTGAACTTGGAATGAGGTACCTTTAAATGACGTCATCCAAGATGGCGTCCGCCGAATTCCGATTGGCTGATAGGATTCTATCAGCCAATCGGAATTAAGTTAAAAAAATCTGATTGGCTGATTGAATCAGCCAATCAGATTCAAGTTCAATCCGATTGGCTGATCCAATCAGCCAATCAGATTGAGCTCGCATTCTATTGGCTGTTCCGATGTTCATGCTTTACATAGGTCACTTTTAAATGTATATACCTTGCCCTGTATACTGCATATAAATATCACAGCTTCATTTGCACATCCAAATACCTGAAAAAGGGACCTCAGTGTCCTGAAAACTTGCAACTGTATCCACTATTAGTTAGCTATTAAAGGTATCACCTGTACTTTTGTTCTTTTTTCAAAAGGATTTTTACTTTCTTCATTTTTTAGTTTGTGCATTTGTTCAGATAATCGTTTCCTGAAAACAAAACAAATATCCAAATGCACATGTCTAGTAAATTGCAGCATGAGTCATTATTTCCTAAATATTTTAAAAACACATGTATTCAGAAAATGAGTAGGTATGAATTACTAGTTTAACCCATTTTGAAGCTATATACATGTTCCTATCCCTGTCCAAAATCCCTCAGCAAAAAAATATAAAACAATTACATTATAAAATTTAAAAAAATGATAAAATAGTTGTACCAAAAGGCATCCTATATAGAATTTCACAAAATATCCCCCATTTTTACATTCTTTCGGTTCTCCCATATATTGTGGCATCTGCAGCAAAACAAAAACAAAAAAAACTGCTCAAGCTCAGGCTTCTGCCACATTCACTAAGAAAAGGTTCCTGTCTGAGCAGGCAGCGGCCATCTTTCTTTAGGGCAAATCTACTCATCACTATGGGGAGTGAGGGCAGAGCTTTGAATCATTATAGGAAAGGCAGATATGGAGCAGACAGGCAGGCACCCCTCTATGGAGGGTGCCTGTAGGTACATGCTTATTCTGCCTAATTATAAATCCAACCCTGCCCCTTCCTCTGTTAAAACAGCATTTTAAATGTAGCTGCAGGTATTTGCCAGTTTTACAGCAATTACCTGAAACTTACAGGGGCAACTAGCTGACTACCCTCTTTTAAATAAGGGGTCACTTGCCACTCTAGCCCAAACAAGGGGGAGATAGGGGCTCTGTTAGACCCCAATTCCTCTCTTTCAAATGAGAATATGGGAGCTGAGATACTGGCTTTCAAAGCTAGTAGCCGTGTTCAGCAAGCCCACCAAGCAAACGCAGAGCTCGCTTGGAGCGCTCAGAGAACACTTCCAAGCGAAGTGCTGGGTGTTCGCTGAGTGTTTGGATGACGCAAGTCCCAGCGTTTACAGCATGCTGGTAATGCTGGGACTTATTCAAGCAAGCTCAGATGCTTCTAAAGAAGGCATCCTCCATGATCAAAACGTGTGTGTATATACTGTATGCTTCTAAAGAAGGCATCCTCCATGAGCAACACGTGTGTGTATATACTGTATATATAGTGTTGAAAATTTGCCACATATGCAATGCTTTGACTATATGTTTAACACCATTTGCAAGAGATAAACCCTTAATTAAAAAAGGGAAAAGTTAATACCATATATCACCGGCAATCATTAAAAAACACATTGTTAAAAAAACATGAAAATACCTCTATAACAGTGCATGGTAATACATTTGAAAACTTGTAAAATATAATTATGTAGGTGGGAAAAACATAAAAGAGCAGGGTAAAGTTTAGTAGCAGTGCCAAGGAGGCCCATTTATCAAGCTCCGTACGGAGCTTATGGGCCCGTGTTTTTGGTGAGTCTTCAAACTCGCCAGAAACACAAGTTATGGAGCAGCGGTCTAAAGACCGCTGCTCCATAACCCTGTCCACCTGCTCTGATGAGACGGACAGGAATCGCCGGAATTCAACCCGATCGAGTACGATCGGGTTGATTGACACCTCCCTGTTGGCAGCCCATTGGCCACGAGTCTGCAGGGGACAGCGTGCACCAGCAGCACATGTGAGCTGCTGGTGCAATGCTGAATATGGAGAATGTATTGCTCTCCGCATTCAGCGATGTCTGTCGGACCTGATCCGCACTGTCGGATCAGGTCTGACAGACATTTGATAATTCGGCCTCATGGTGTTGATAAACAAGTACAACTGGTTCGGAGATAGTTTAATACAAGTACAACTGGTTCAGAGATAGTTTAATAATAAATGCATGCCGCAAGTTGTAGTCTTTGGCTTCTTTATTCTTCGTTGCGTTGTGAAGAATCTGTACGGGCAGTGTGGTGATGGGAGACATTGCACTGGGAACATTTTTTTCTAAGCTTCCTTACTTTTGGCGTCTCTATAGCACCATGTCATCGCTGAAGCAGATGTGCCGGCGCTAGCTCTGAGAGCTCGCCAAACGCGGCAACTGTTAGCTTTGGCAATTAACCCCTCCCTTTGTGATATCTTCCCAGTGTCGGTAGTGATATCACAAGGCCTACAGGGAAGAGACAGAAATGAGGAAATAAACTGCAGTCTCTTTCCCCAAATGAAGTGCAGGAGTCCCCATGATCAGATCAAAAGGGGGGGGGGGACACCTGGATGATAAACCTATGTTCATAATCCGCACTGCAGGAAAGATGTGCATTATGAGGATGCCTCATCATGTGCATTTAAGTTGTTAACAAGTCTACTGTGAAGTGTGGATTTGTTTTTTAATTCCATTATTTTAAATAGTTTTTTTGTCACTGTTACCAGATCAGGATATAGAAAATATCTAAAAGAAAATAGAGTTTATTAAACACATACAAAAAACTTTTATAAAAGATCTCAAATGTCAATAAACAAGAAGGAAAGTAAAAAAAAAACATCTTGTTTATTATGAAGTGATTGCTGAAACAAATGACAATTAAAAACCAATCAAAGTACTGTAACGTAGTATCACTAAAATGTGAGTATTAAAATAAAGCAAACTTTTTATGAACACAATTAACAAATGTAATGGTTGTGATTTCCATTTTATCACATTTCCAGAAGATCTCTGTTGCTATACAAGACATCACATATTTGGTTACTAAATACATTTACAAATGTAAATTTTAGTATGCTCACTTGGCTTTATAAGAGAGATGAAGAGAGCCTTAATGATTCTGGATCATAAATTCATATGTAGATCCAAAAAAGCACAGTTGGCTTTTTTTCAGTGCATATTACACATTTATAAAATAAATGTTTAATTCCAAAACATCTTGGAATATTCACAAATAAGTTAAAAAGGCCAGTTTGGCTTTTTTTCAAGTGCCTTTAGCTTTCAAAAGCAATAAGCTAAAAATGGTTCCAACAATCTGTTAAAAAGTATGGAGAAATTGGTTTGTGCTCACCTTGAACAGGTCTGTCTCATGTATAGGGCCTTTTTGGTGAGCTGATAATGCATTTTCAAGTCCAAAAAATAATAGAAAAAAATGATTGTGATCCGCTCAAATTTGAAATGTACTTTTTAAGTGATTAAAAACATACTGAAAAAGTTTGCATGATTAGTAAGTAATTATATTTGGGTGGGAAATATAATTTAAAAAGATTTTTTTTAAAAACAAAACAAAACAATTTTATTAAATAAAACTTTGCTTATAAATGTATATTTTCTTTAGATTCATAGCCGGGATTTTGTTTTTCAGGTAAATTTTGTTTGTTTGTTTTCTGCAAGAAATAGTTGTTTAAATTTAAATGTAATCTAATATACAGTAGTTTTGACAGTTATAAACTGATATATTCTAATGCTGGTTGTTAGATACTGCTAGTTAATTTTCATTGGGAGAATTTGTGATTGCAATTTTTAATATGGGAAGTTTAAAGGACCAGTAAATACAGTAAATTTGCATAATAAAAAGACAATGCAATAGCATTGTCAGATTTTTTTCTGACAATTTTGAAAGTCATCTCTATTTCCACTTCTCCTGTGTCATGTGACAGCCATCAGCCAATCTCAAATGCATATATGTATATTCTGTGAATTCTTGCACATGCTCACTAGGAGCTGATGACTCAAAAATGGGTAAATATAAAAAGTTTGTACACCTTTTGTTAATGGAAGTAAATTGAAAAGTTACTTAAAATTGCATGCTCTATCTGAAACATGAATGTTTAATTTTGACTTGTGTTCTTCTTTGTGTTATTTACAAAATTGCGCAAAATTATATTAAATTATTATTTGCACATTTGTTAACTTATGAATCATTAATAATGGTTAAGAAACAAAAATGCATCCAAATACATTAGGGATGCATTATAATTATTGAATCAACTATTCCAAGAAAATTTTTATATATGCACAGTATATAAAATATATATAAAAAAATAATAGTTATGTGCATTCATGTTAAAGGTTGTTTTGATCCATCTTTATTTGAAAATGCTAGACCAATATAAGAAATTCTTAGTAATTCTTTTTTTCTCAGTAAATTTATTATTAAAACGTTTTGCCACAGACAAAAAAAAAGTCCAAGATGGAATGATGTGGGTAGGTATATTTCATATCATGGATCGATGGATCATTTTTTACCTAGAATGGGGAGATTGGATAAATATAGATTGACATAGGATAGATGGATTTTTGATCCTTGAATGACTCACTGCAGAACTGTTTAGCTGCTTGTATGGTCAGTGGGGCATCTAGTGGTATCAGATAAGATTATTATTTTTATTCTTTTCTACACAACAGTAATTATTTTATTAGTTAAATATATTTAAATTGTGTTAAAATGTTTTTTTTATTGTCTTTATTCTTTATTTTGTTTTCATTTTAATTATTTTTAAAGAAATACATAAATAAATAAAATATAACAGAAAAAACTATACATTAAAACAGCAAACTGTTATAATTTACAGATTAATTTAATATTAGGTTTTATGTGAATACATCTACAAATGTATGATACGGAAATTGATTCAAATGTCCTTCTAGAAAAAAACAGTGATCAATCCCAGACAACAGATTCAATGTCAAATAATATATTAACATAAATACATTTATTATATAAAAAAATATTAGGCTGTTAGCACATGAGCATAATGAATATATGATTTAACAGGTGGAATAAATATTCTACAAGTATTATTTATTGTTTCCAGACAAAAATAGATTTTCTGGGTAAATGTAATACAAATAATACAAATAAAGTTAATTTAATGAGATATTCCGATATGAGATTTTTTTGGAGGAGATTAAAAATGCAATTAATAATAGACAAGGAAATGTGATCCAATATGCACAGTGAACTGCATCACATCTATGAAAGTCAATGAAATTTTCTTATAAATAAAGTGTTCAATGGGATACAAACTGAAACTGTGAATCATCCAAAAAGAATGATCCTTAAATGTCCACTAAGTTCAAATTTAAACTTTAATGATTCAGATAGAGAACATCATTTTAAACAACTTTCCAATTCACATCTATTATCAAAATCTGCACTTTTTTATATGCACTCTTTCTGAGGCACCAGCTCCTACTGAGCATGTGTAAGATTCACAGACTATATGTATATGATGTTTATGATTGGCTGGTGGTTGAGTCATGATACAGTGAGAAGGAAAATATAACAAACTGAAACTTTTCAGAAAAAATCTACTACTCGTGAAATTCAAACTGAGCACTTTTGCATTGTCTATTTATTATGCATTTATTGATTTTGCTATTCTAATGTTTTGGTGGTCCTTTAAAGCAGCAGCAGTCTGACAAAACTTTGATAGATTGTTTATTTTTAAATCTAGTAATGATTAACTCTTAGGAAATAAGGGATAAAATATATAGGGCTAGATTACAAGTGGAGTGCTAATTTATCACATGCTCGTTTGCAGGAGCGCAATAAATAACCAGCCATTATAAGTGGCTGGTTATTGCTAATGCAAGTTCAAGGTAGCAATTAGTGCTAAGAAAATGAACCATAGATCAGATCTCTAGTTAATTTTCTAAAAGTGCCCCAAATGTCCTTAAAATAGAGGGTATTATAGTTATTTTTATTAAAAAAGTAGCATTTTTTTAAAAATAAAAACAACTGCACTAGGCCGTTTTAAGGGGTAAAAAATGTGTGTGGTGTTAGAAAAAAAACACTACTGAAATTGCCTCTACATTAAGGTCTATGGGAACTGTGTGTTCCCAGTAAATATATATGAATATGCTAATATACAAATATATTTATGTGTTAATATGTGTATATATTAATGAAAAGAAAAAGTGGCAAAATTCACTATATAAGGGGCAGAGAGTCTTTATTTATTTATTTATTTATTTGATTAATTGTTATATCTCATATTACAATAGACTCCAGAAGCCCCAATAAGATAGCATATACATACACATGTAGTCTTTTGTACCCCATACAAATTATAAATTGCAAACTGGATAATAGTGACATTAGGGGTTAATAGACAGTAATTAAATTGGGCAAGTGTGTTTTTAATTGACCTCATTACAATGTGTATATAGCTGTGCAGTTACTGCACCAAATCAGAGGTCTATGAGTACGGCTCAGCAGAGCTGAAACGCGTGAGACCTGATCTGATGCCCTTTTTTAAACCCTCATGCTTTTTATATGCTTTTAATATATACAAATAAATCTACAATTTTTATCTTACTCACGGCTGGAAACTCCTTTGTTTGTACTTGAATATGTGTATATACACAAATTAATTCATAAATATATATGTTTATATTCATATACATATATATTTACACTTTGCTGCCATCGCTTCCCTACTTAACCCCTTCGCAACGCAAGGTTCTCATGCTGTGTCTCACAGCATGAGAACGAGGCTCTCACATTCGCATTGCTTTCAACTTGTAATACCAGTGCACATTAGCGTGCGCTGGTATTACTCAGTGGAGTGCTAATATCATTTTCACAAAAGCGATATCAAGCGCTCCACTTGCTATCTGGCCCATAGTGAAATATTGTGAACTCCAGAATAAAAAAAAACTAAGAACTTCCTATAGTCAAGTGCATACTCAAGCCTTTCTGAGGCATTGAGGGTTGAATGATATAGCATGCTCATTTTTAACTGTCAAATTGGAAATCTTATGAAAACTTAATAATAGCAGGTTAACAATTGTCAATTACAATTATTGTGCATCTGTTATACTAGATTGAGGATGGCAATGAATCAGCTCCACAATGCAGTTTCCTTGAAAAATCTGCAAGAGACTGGAGAAATGTCAGAGTACCACATACATGGGTGGAACCTATAACAAACAGTGAGAAAAGGAAGCTCAGATTGTGGACCTGAATCCATTGCCATCCTCAAGAGATATAAAATAGATTATTTTTTTAATTTTTTTTTTACAAACAGTGAGTGCTGTTTATTTTTAATTTTTTTATTGCACCTGTTTTAGCTAATTGTTAGTTTTTAAAACAGCAGTCACATTGGTACCTAACCTTTATATAATTTTAATTTACATTTTTCAAGTTTTATTTTTTATAGGGGCACTCTATAAACAAGTGTTTTTATATCAACACATGCATTTAATTAAAACTATTATGTAAACAATAAAGCAAAATAAACATACATATATACATAAACAACAACAATTGTTTTTGTCATCCAGCACAAGATCATACTCAGTTGACATTCTACAAAGGAGTCTAGGAGGGGCTGTGATATGAAAGTGGTGCATGGAAACTGGCTTTTTCTTTAGGTAAATTACAAAAGCTTCTGATTCCACTGTTGACTGAGTTGCCTGTTCCATTTTTTAATTACAATTTTTCCATAATGAAGCTAATTCATTCTACATAGCATATAACCTCTAGCTAGATGCATTTCAAATAATTTAGTCTATTATTGCTGTTCTACAAGCAAGTTTTTTCATAACTATTACCAATGATGTGAACCTATGAATCAGCAACTGCATTTGTTCTATCAATAGTGGGATTTATATTACAATTTTGTAACTGTGCTCCCCATTGTCTGGGATGTTAGCGTGTGGAGTAATAGCAGCAAAGAGAACATAATGGTTGCTTCATAGTCTGTAGAAATGTAGGATGATCTTTATTTGTAGGTTTTGATTGCGTTTACATATCATGCAAGAATCCTACATTTGTACATCTTTTGTTTGATTTTTTTTGGCAGTCTGCAATGGCAGTCAGAAACTCCTGAGATGACATAAGGTGACTGCTGTGGATTTATATGTGTTAACTGAGGAACACATGGGGCTGATAAAATGGCTCAGTTTGCATGAATTACAAATTAACCTGAAATGCTTTCACTACAATTTAACATGTTTTGTCTATATTTTAGTATTTATTACTTTTCAGTTAGTTGAAATAAGTGTGTTGTAAATTTTGAGAAAACTTCCCTGCATACAGACAGCTCGTGTAAACTACTTAAAAATTTTTTTCTAAAGACTTGAGAGAGCTTCAGACATACCCTGGGAACTCCCCTGTTCAGCCCAGTGAACTGCCCTGACCCTCCAACCTTTTTTAAAATGTTAGTTTTAGTTTGCAATGCAGCAAATACAACGTGCAATGTAATTTGTAAAAGCTACACAGAAATATACAAGGTATGATCCTAATTTCTTAAAGTAACACAGAAACATTCAAAACATAATCAAAGGCTCAGATTACGAATTTTGCTTTAGAGGCTTTGCGGTGCTAACGAGCAGTTTTCTCTCACCGCTCACTTACCTACAGCGCTGGTATTACGAGTTTTCAGAAACCCGGCGTTAAAAGACAAGAAGTGAGTGTTGAGCAAAATTTTGCTCATTACGGCACTCCAATACCATCGCTGCTTAAGTCAGCGGTTAGCTGGTCGTACGTGCTCATGCACGATTTCCCCATAGGAATCAATGGGGAGAGCCAGCTGAGAAAAAGTCTAACACCTGCAAAAAAGCAGCGTAAAACTCAGTAACGCAGCCCCATTGATTCCTATGGGGAAATAAAATTTATGTCTACACCTAACACCCTAACATGAACCCCGAGTCTAAACACCCCTAATCTTACACTTATTAACCCCTAATCTGCCGCCCCCAACATCGCTGACACCTACATTATACTTATTAACCCCTAATCTGCCGCTCCGGACACCGCCGCCACCTACATTATACTTATGAACCCCTAATCTGCTGCCCCCAACATCACCGACATCTACATACTATTTATTAACCCCTAATCTGCCGATGGGGGCAAAATTTGCTCCCTCATTAGCAAATCTGTATATGGGATGGTGGGAGAATTTGTATTTATACATGGAACAGAACCCCTTCAAGAATCAGATTGTGTTTTATATGCGTTTCATAGACGACTTGATTTTTGTTGTGAGGAAACCATTTGATCATACTAGCTTTCTCACTTATCTTAGTCAAAACTAATTTAATCTCAGGTTTTTAGGTGAGACTTATGGAATTATAGCTAATTTCCTGGATCTTACTCTGAAAGGGGATGTTGATACTGGGGTAGTTAGAAGCAATACATTTCGTAAGCTGACAGCTGGGAAGACCATTTTACATGCTAAGTCATGTCATCCGCCGCATTTGGTGCGATCAATTCCCAGAGGTCAGTTTATGCATTTACGTAGAAACACTAACTCTAATGAGCTATTTGACCAACGAGCCAAGGCATTAATTGAACGCCTTAAGATGAGAGGTTATGATAAACATCTATTAAACCTGACTTATAATGATATAAAGAATAAGGCCTCTAGTTATGAAGCCGTCTACTTTCCTGCATTCGCCGGCCCAATACGCTCGCCTAAGCTCGCCTACCATCGCTGCCGCGGACCTGAATACATTTGCCAAAGTTATCAAGAAAGCTGTCAAGAAGCCGCGCACCAAGTATGGTGCGATGAGCAGTGGACTGTTGTTCACTGACAGTCATCGATCTCGCTGCTCATCGGCTTCTTCGCACTTTTTTGATAGCCTGCCACTAAGCACCCACACTAAACTACACTGTTTTACCCCCTAAACCGCCGCTCCTGGAGCCCCCCACAACTAAATAAAGTTATTACCCCCTAAACCGCAGCTCCTGGACCCCGCTGCAACTATAATAAATGTATTAACCCCTAAACCGCCACTCACGGATCCCGCTGCCACCTACATTATACCTATTTAACCCCTATCCTGCCCCCCACTACACTGCCGCCACCTATATTCAAGTTATTAACCCCTATCCTGCGGATCCCGGACCCCACCGCAACGAAATAAATTGTTTAACCCCTAAACCGCCGCACCTGGAGCCCACCCCCATCTATATTAAAGTTATTAACCCCTATCCTGCCCCCCACTACACCGCCGCAACCTACATTAAACTCATTAACCCCTAAACCGCCGCTCCCGGACCCCGCCGCAACTAAATTAAATGTTTAACCCCTAAACCGCAGCTCCCGGACCCCGCCGCCACCTATATTAAACTTATTAACCCCTAAACCTAAGTCTAACACTAACACTAACACCCCCTAACTTTAATATTATTTTAATAAATCTAAATAAAACTTACTATTATTAACTAAATTATTCATATTTAAAACGAAATATTTACCTGTAAAATAAACCCTAAGATAGCTACAATATAACTAATAATTATATTGTAGCTATTTTAGGATTTATTTTTATTTTACAGGCAACTTTGTATTTATTTTAACTAGGTACAATATTACTAAATAGTTATTAACTATTTAATAGCTACCTAGTTAAAATACTTACAAAATTACCTGTAAAATAAATCCTAACCTAAGTTACAATTAAACCTAACACTACACTATCATTAAATAAATTAAATAAATTACCTACAATTACCTAAAATTAAATTAAATTAAATAAACTAAACTATAGTACAAAAAAAATAAACACTAAATTACAGAAAATAAAAAAGAATTGCAAGAAGTTTAAACTAATTACACCTAATCTAAGCCCCCTAATAAAATAATAAATCCCCAAAATAAAAAATGCCCTACCCTATTCTAAATTACAAAGTAACCAGCTCTTTTACCAGCCCTTAAAAGGGCTTTTTGCGGGGCATTGCCCCAAAGTAATCAGTTCTTTTACCTGTAAAAAAAAATACACCCCCCCAACATTAAAACCCACCACCCACATACCCCTACTCTAACCCACCCAAACCCCCCTTAAAAAACCTAACACTAACCCCCTAAAGATCACCCTACCTGGAGCCGTCTTCACCCAACCGGGCCGAAATCTTCATCCAAGTGGCGCAGAAGAGGTCCTCCATCCAGCAGAAGTCTTCATCCAGGCGGCATCTTCAATATTCATCCATCCGGAGCGGAGCGGAGCCATCTTCAAAGGAGCCGACGCAGAGCCATCCTCTTCAACCGATGACTGAACGACGAATGAAGGTTCCTTTAAGACACGTCATCCAAGATGGCGTCCCTCGAATTCCGATTGGCTGATAGGATTCTATCAGCCAATCGGAATTAAGGTAGGAAAAATCTGATTGGCTGATTCAATCAGCCAATCAGATTGAAGTTCAATCCGATTGGCTGATCCAATCAGCCAGTCGGATTGAGCTCGCATTCTATTGGCTGATCGGAACAGCCAATAGAATGCGAGCTCAATCCTATCAAACCAAACATTAGTTAAATAATATTAACCCCTAATCTGCCATCCCTAACATCGCCGCCACCTACCTACATTTATTAACCCCTACTCTGCCGCCCCCAATGTTGCTGCCACTATTCTAAATGTATTAACCCCTAAATCTAAGTCTAACCCTAACACCCCCTAACTTAAATATAATTTAAATAAATATAACTAAAAATTCCTATCATTAACTAAATTATTCCTATATTAAACTAAATACTTACCTATAAAATAAACCCTAAGCTAGCTACAATATAACTAATAGTTACATTGTAGCTATCTTAGGGTTTATTTTTATTTCACAGGCAAGTTTGTATTTATTTTAACTAGGTATTAGTATTAACTACCTAGCTAAAATAAATACAAAAGTACCTGTAAAATAAAACCTAACCTAAGTTACACTAACACCTTACACTACACTATAATTAAATAAATTATCTAAATTAAATACAATTACCTAAATTAAATTAAATTAGCTAAAGTACAACCCCCCCCACTAAATTAGAGAAAATAATAAACAAATTACAGATATTTAAACTATTTAAACCTAATCTAATAGCCCTATCAAAATAAAAAAGCCCCCCCCCAAAAAAAAACCCTTGCCTAAACTAAACTACTAATAGCCCTTAAAAGGGCCTTTTGCAGGGCATTGCCCCAAAGTAATCAGCTCTTTTACCTGTAAAAAAAATACAAACAACCCCCCAACAGTAAAACCCACCACCCACACAACCAACCCCCCAAATAAAATACTATCTAAAAAAAACCTAAGCTCCCCATTGCCCTGAAAAGGGCATTTGGATGGGCATTACCCTTAAAAGGGCAGTTAGCTCTTTTGCATGCCCAAAGCCCCTAAACTAAAAATAACCCCCCCCAATATACCCTTAAAAAAACCTAACACTAAACCCCTGAAGATCGACTTACCGGGAGAAGTCTTCATCCAAGCCGGGCGAAGTGGTCCTCCAGACGGGCAGAAGTCTTCATCCAGATGGCATCTTCTATCTTCATCCATCTGGCACGGAGCGGGTCCATCTTCAAGACATCCGACGTGGAGTATCCTCTTCATCCGACGACTAAAGATGAATGAAGGTATCTTTAAGTGACGTCATCCAAAATGGCGTCCCTTAGATTCCGATTGGCTGATAGAATTCTATCAGCCAATCGGAATTAAGGTAGAAAAAATCCTTTTGGCTGATCCAATCAGCCAATAGCATTGAGCTCGCATTCTATTGGCTGTTCCAATCAGAGCCTGTGCTCCATTTGTGGAGAGCCGACAGCCGGACCTGTTGCCGATTAAACCACATCCACTTCCAGCGTACTGACTGCTGAAAACGTCAGCCTGCTTGTTTGCACTTCTTGTAATAAGAGTGCCACTCTTTTTGTAAGTACCTTTCCACTTGTTATTCGTCACTGTGCCATACAAATGTTTTGAGTTATCCACACCATGAGGTGCTTTCTTTTTGTTTTCACCATTTAGATTCACGGATTCACCACCGGTTTCAAGAAAAGCAGCCTGCATCCACATTACTTTAAAATAACGGATTTGACTTGTCACTTCACTAATTGTGATTATATTCACATTGTTTATTTTGTTTCATTGCATTTTATTACATTTATTATCTTTAGTATTACTATTATATTTTCTTCTTGTTACATGTTGTTGTTTCAAGGGAATTGTCATATATTAGTTCCTTTGCATTCCAAAGGAAAACCAGTATTGTCTTTATCAGTTCTAGATCTGATATTATATTTTCTTTCAACACATATATTATTGTCACTTGCAACACACCATATTATCACTTCGATAGAATATTCACTCTTTTTTTGGGGTATCACAGTTTTTATCCCTGATATTTTTATTCTATTATTGGAGCACTCTATTCCTATACTTTTTGTATAGTTTTTTTATTGGTTTATTTACACTTATTTAAATTATATTTAAGTTAGGGAGTGTTAGGGTTAGACTTAGATTTAGGGTTTAATACATTTAGTATAGTGGCAGCGACGTTAGGGGCGGCAGATTAGGGGTTAATAAATATAGATAGGTGGCGGCAATGTAAGGGACGGCAGATTAGGGGTTAATAATATTTAACTAATGTTTGCGAGGTGGAACTGCGGCAGTTTAGGGGTTAATATGTTTATTATAGTGGCGGTGATGTTGGGGCGGCAGATTAGGGGTTAATAAGTGTAGGTAGGTTGCGGCGACATTGGGGGCGGCAGATTAGGGGTTAATAAATAGTATGTAGGTGTCGGCGATGTTGGGGGCAGCTGATTAGGGGTTCATAAATATAATGTAGGTGGCGGCGGTGTCTGGAGTGGCAGATTAGGGGTTAACAATTTTATTATAGTGTTTGCGATGGGGGAGGGCCTCGGGTTAAGGGGTTAATAGGTAGTTTATGGGTGTTAGTGTACTTTTTAGCACTTTAGTTATGAGTTTTATGTTACAGCGTTGTACCATAAAACTCTTAACTACTGACTTTTAAATGCGTTAGGGATCTTGACAGGGTAGGGTATACCGCTCACTTTCTGGCCTCTCAGGACAGACTCGTAATATCGGTGCTATGGAAGTCCCATAGAAAAAAGACTTTATGAAGTTCACGTAAGTCGTTAAGCGGTAAGGCCAAAGAAGTGTGCGATGCCCCTAAACCTTCAAGACTCGTAATACCAGCGGGCGTAAAACAGCAGTGTTAGGACCTCTTAACGCTGCTTTTTTACCCTAATGCACAACTCGTAATCTAGCCGAAAGTTTGTAAAATCACTGATAGGGCTAAATCTAAATGCATTATAATATAAATGAGCAATTGAAAAGCTTAAATGTAATAACACTGATAGGACCCAATCGGAAATGTAAAGTGATATAAAATACAAAGTACAAAGTGTAAGAATCATGCAGTGCTATATTGCACTGGGCTTGTCTCTCCTTCTGATATAGAAATGAGAGAGATTTCTCAGTGCTGGAGAGTTCCGCCCTTTTTCTTTTGAACATTCAGTAAATTCAGCCACTGTGAAGTCTGAACTTCAATGTCTCTCCATGCTGGAGAATCCTTTAAAGGGATATGAAACTCAAATTTTTTCTTTCATAATTAAGATAGAGCATACAATTTTAAGAAATTTTCTAATTTACTCCTATTATAACATTTTCTTTGTTTTCTTGTTATGCTTTGTTGACTGAACACATGGGTGAGCCAATGACAATCAGTATATATATATGCAGCAACCAATCAGCAGCTAGAACCTAGGTTCTTTGCGGCTCCTGAGCTTTCCTAGATAAACCTTTCAGCAAAGGATAACAAGAAAAGGAAGCAAATTAAATAATTGAAGTAAATTGGAAAGTTCTTTAAAATTGTATTCTCTATCTGAATCATGAAAGATTTTGTTTGGGTTTCATGTCCTTTTAAGTATCAAGGCCTTAGTGATTTGCTACTCAACATACTACACCATAAGTGTCTATCATCTTCTTCTTTCCCTCTTTCTCTCCCTCCCCTTTGCACGGTTTCCTTTTTTCTCCACAGTTGGTAGTGGAAATCCTTGAAACATCAGCCAGAGATGAACATCTCCATCTTTACAGGAATTAACAGTCTTTCCAGATACACCAGACCCTATGTTATTCTATGCAGCAAATTTACTAAAGATGACAGAGCTTTAGTGAATCATATACATAGAATAACATTGGAGTTGGCAAAGCTTGAGAGTCTGAAGGGACATTTTAGTAATTTTTGCCAAGGAACATGAATAAGAATAAAACTCTTTAAATATTTTTTTTCTATAAGTGTTTTTATATATGTTTTATTATTAAAGGGTGATTATTATATTTAAAAAAATGGCATGCTCTCATTTGTTAGAGCATGTAACTTTTGACCCTGCAAATTTAGATTACGAGTGGAGCGATATCGTTTTTTGTTCAAGCGATATCATGTTTTTGCATTTATTTTGTGCACACGTTAAATTGCGCTCATATTACAAGTTGAAAGTAAATGCGAACACATAAGCGCAATTGTGATTTACGCTAGAATGATTACTGTGACTTCAGAGCTCTGGTTAACTGTTTTGCAAAACTAAAGAGTGACACAAAACACATAAAAATACATTATAAAGTACAGTTACACTCATAATAACACCATCTAATAAAAATTATTTAAAAAAATATTGCACACAAAATGTATAAGGGCACTAAGATATGAGATTGCAAAAATAAAAGGAAAACAAAGGGCTTTAACATAGAGATACATACATATACATGTCTAAAGCTGTATGTATATATATATATATATATATATATATATATATATATATACTGTGTGTGTGTACATATGTATTTATATATGTATTTACAGACATTTATACATATATAAACACATAAATACATATTTATAGATTTGTTGTTTTAGCAATGGTATAATGACCATATATAATTATTTATCAGTCTCTTTATTAGAATACAACCAGAAAATGCAGGATATTTGTATGCAGTATTAAAAAACGGAATAAATTCTGAAAAAAACAGCTTCTATAGTCTAAAGTGTCAAGTAATTAGTGTGACCGACCCTTACACTTGAGCAATAGCTGGAATCAGTCTCTCATAAACCTAAATGGAATGGAACCCTAATTAACAGACAAAAAAATCCAACTTTTCAATCAGCAGGACTACTCTAAAAGGGAAATCAGCAAACAAACTGGATACTCAAGATGTGGTATTCAAGCTGTTATAAAGAAATCTAAAGAATCAGGAGAGGATGAGGGGGAATAAAGGACTGAAAGGCCAAGAAAAATGTCAAAATCTGATGAGAAGTTTCTATGAGTCTCTTCTTTGGGGGACTGCAATAAGTCCAGCAAGGACCTGGCTCATCATCTGTCAGCTTCATCGGGATGCCAAGTTGACTGTTCTAAAGTCCAAAGAAGCTTGATCAGGAATGGTCTTTGTGGAAGGAAATCCCTTTTTCAAAAGGGGAACAAGGTGAAAAGGCTACGATATGCTAAAGCTCATAAAGATTGATATTAAGATCAGTGGAAAAGAGTATTATGTAGTTTGTTTAATTTGTAGTTATTTTAACTTTAGTATAATAGTAATGTTAGTTTAATATATAGATTAAACATAGGTTTTTTTATTTCACAGGTAAGTTTTTATTCATTTTAAGATAGGGATATTGTAATTTTAATATAAAGTTAGAGGGTTGTTAGGTTTAGGGGTTACTAGTTTAATTTAGTTTTTTGCGATGTGGGGGTCTGTCGGTTTAGGGGTTAATAGGTTTATTTAGTGGCAGTGATGTGGGAGGCCAGAGGTTTAGGGGTTAATAACTTTATTTAGTGGCGGCGATGTCGGGGAGCGGTGGAATAGGGGTTAATAACTTTATTATAGTGGTGGCAATATCGGGAGTGGCAGATTAGGGGTTAATAAATTTATTTCAGTGGCGGCGATGTCGGGAGCGGCAGATTAGGGGTTAATAAATGTATTTATGTGTAGGCGATGTTGGTGGCAGCAGATTAGGGGTGTTTAGACTTGGGGTTTATGTCAGGGTGTTAGGTTGAAAAAAAGATATAATAAAATATTTACAAAAATGTGAGGGGTGTACTCACTTTTGTGAGATACTGTATATATATACCTGTATATATATATATATATATATATATATATATATATATATATATATATAACAAGAGTAGTGCATTGAGCAATGATACTTTTTTTATTGGACTAACTATACATTTATAAGTACATTAACAAACTTTCAGAAGTATTCCTTCCTTTTTCAAGGCTAAAGCAATATATATATATATATATATATATATATATGAATGACATTAATCAATAATCTAGAAAATTACCACCCCTTTATACTAATTAATTGATTTTGGAGTTACTAAATATGTGTCTTGCAATGAACTATTTCAAGTTTGAAAATAACTTCTACCTACAATTGATGGGCACTGCGATAGGGTCAAATGTGGCCCTGATCCTATGCCAATCTCTATTTGAGTGAATTTGAACAACATTTAAAAGAGATATTCCAACACCAGAATATAAAATTCTTCAAAAAAAACATAGATGATCTTTTCATGTTTTTGAATGGTAAGGAATCAACATTTCTGGTTTGGTTCAATCCATTAAACAAAAAGGTTTCTACTCTAAAATTTAAGATCCAATATGATCACTAAACGATAGATTCTTTTCATTTGAGAATCTACAAACAAATGCACAACTCTTTTCCATAAGTGCACTGACAGAATCTTATTATTAGAAGCAAGCAGTTGTTATCCTCCAGCTCTAAAGAGAGTGCTTCCTATCTCACAGTTTTAACAGGTAGTTCGTAACAACAATGAACAAACACAAGTCTGTCAACAATTGTTGGAAATTAAAGAACTTTTTATACATCGTAGGTATAATAAGTCACAGATTGAGACACAAATGTCCAGATTTTGGAATACTGATCAAGATACGATACTGAGGGATACTACATGTAGAGAACATGATAATATAATTACTTTCCTAACTAAATTGCCATCTTTATTATTGAATGATTGGCACATTGTGAACACTGACACCACACTACCAATTGGGGACATTAATTCTCCAAATGTGGGGTACAGAAGATCAAGATCAATTAGACACCCTATTAAAGGTGGACCCTACTGAGACTTATAAGTCTTTAACGTGACTTGATCAACCAAAACCAGTTTACTACAGGTGTCTGGGTTGCACAATGTCTTACACACACTAAATGTTTTGTACATCCATGGACAAACAAAATATTTTACATCAAATATCAAGTGACCTATACAACTAAGTATATTGAGTATCTATTATACTGTCCGTGTGGACTGCTCTATGTAGGGAAGACACTAGACAACTTATGGACTTACATGGCCTATCATGGGACAGCGATTAGGTCTGAGGGACAGAGGAAAATCATTTTTTATTTTCCAAATAGATTTTATTTAGTTTAAAAGATAAAAATTAACAATTGGGTACAAGCAGGACCCCTGCTCTGATAGACATAATAAACATGACATTCAAACAAACATGTCTGAGATAAATGAACGTACATTAAGCACATAAAGGAATAACCATATATAGAATCATAATTCCCTACTCGGGAATAGCGAGTAAATAGTCCGCCTAATTTGAACCCTGGTAACTTTTTTTTCCCCATGGGGTTGCGTTACAGAGCTTTTCATTCCGTGCCTCAGGTGTTAGGGTTTTTTCTAACACTCTCTCCACATTGATGTCTATGGGGAAAGTGTGCACGAGCATGTCAAAGCAGCTTTTGGATTTTGTGCAGTATGGAGCTCATCGCCACCATATCCCACGCACAAGGCAGCTTTTTAAAAACTTGTAATGGTAGCGCTATGGAGAGTGAAATAACGCAACTTTTGTTGCGTTCGTTTCGCACCCTCTATAGTGCAAAACTTGTAATTTAGGTGTATGTGTTTAACACGTTTGCGTGTTAACTACTCAGCTTTGCAACTAATATCAGTTTCTGGCATAAAGATATGTATACATTTTGGAGCTGCCATCCATACATCGTCTTTTCCAAGGACGTCCCTGCATTTTCCAGCAGGACAACGACAAACCACATTCTGCCTGGATTACAAGCGCATGGTTGCGTAAGCAGAGAGTGCGGGTGCTAGCATGGCTTGCCTGCAGTCCTGACCTGTCTCTGAAATAGAATGAGTGACGCACTGTGAAGCACAAAATAAGGCAACGAAGGCCCAGTACAGTTGTGCAACTGAAGACATGCATAATGGATGAATGGGGGATAATTCCACTTGCTAAACTTGACCAATTGGTGTCTTAAGTGCACAAATGCTTAATAAATGTTGTTAAAAAAAAATGTGATGTTACACAGTGGTAAACAGTTGAGTGTCCTAACTTTTTTGGAGTGTGTTCGTCATCATTTGAAATGAGTGTATATTTTAAAAAAATACATTAAATTCACAAAGGAAAACATCAAATAACGTTTAATAATGTATTTTCAATATAGTACAGGGGGAATTGAATTTTCAAATGACTCTTTTTGTTTTATGTTTTTTGCATTTCTCATACAGCCCCAACTTTTTTTGAATTGTGGATGTATTGGGATTAGGATTTGGTTTTTTTAAAGGTTTACTGGGCTTGCACAAATACATCATCCATAAAAAAAAAGAAAAGCTTGTAATTCCTTTAGATTTACACATGCAATAGTCCTTGTAAATAAGAGTGAGCACAAAAAAAAATCCATAAGAAAAGTCAATAGCAAGTTTATAGTTAAAAAGCCAGTCTTTCACAATACAACACAGTATTAATGTGTAATCTGGAGCAGGGAGCAAATGGTAGAAGACCCAGGTAAGCCCACCCAGAAACCTAGTGACTTCCTCGTCATATATGGGCTAGTTGGCAAGCTCCATAGGAGACCATCAGAAATAGACATTGGATCTAATGGGTATATCTACACATCCTGATTCATGTATGTATTAATAATATAAACTGATGCTCAAAATAAGCTTAATGATTTGGTTTCTAGCTGGAATTCAAATATATTAATTTCAGACTCTAATTTATAAGCACATGAAATGCTGTTGGCTGTTTAATAATACCAAGTGAATTGACATTTAAAAATGTAAAGACATTAACATTATATGCAATTCACTCAATAACAATCTAATTAAAAAAACTTGAGTGTTGCCACATTATTAAATATTTTTAACAGATATATTGGAATTAATTATATATGGGACACTAGTATTTCTATTTAATCAGCTGAGTACAGTGGAGATATAAATTGATGCTTGGAATGGAATTTTCTTTTTAGATGAGTTTATAGAAATGATGACAAACAGAAATTGAAAATGATTAGATTAACAACTGATCATTGAATTTTCACTAATGCAGTAGATTTATTCACCTGGCAAATTAATTCATAAATGTATATTTTTATTAAATACATTATTTAAGTTTCATTATTAATTCCATGAATGATCGCCTATTTAGTTATATGGGTTTTATCTTTCAATTTCAAGCAAATCTATGTTAAGAATGATTTGAGTGATAAATGTCTTTTTAAATGTTAAATTAATTTATAGATGTTTTATGAATGCCCTGGTTTAGTCACAAAATCAGTTAAACGGACATTAAATTGCACTTTCTCCCACTCTACCTAGAAAAGCCAAAAAGCAAATTCTGTAATACTTTTAAAATGCTGCAAATTGCCCAAACAAGATATTGATTTGCAGCATTTGCAAGATAGAGAATTTGCTTTTTTGGCCTCCTAGGGGACAAGCAACATTTACACACAAAACAAGAGGTAGCAGAGTTAAATCAATCCTGACAATTCCTTTTGAGGTGACTGACATATCCTGATCTTGAACAATTAGTATCATCAGAGCAGGAGGTGGATCTGCATAATCATTTGTTTGTGAAGTTATAACCTGAAAGTAGATGCCACCTAAAAGTAGCTGCATATTTGGAAAGACATGTTCCCTGCATGGGAAACTTGTCCACCCGCACTTTCATAAATTGGACCCATATAGGTAGAATTGAATATATTTTATTTACTGGAATAATGTTTAATGAGAAAATTAAGGGTGGTGAGAACAGGTATATGTGAAAAGGTGCACCTAACATTAGAAATATACCTTGAAAAATTAGAAACTCCCAGCAATGTTTCCCAATTATAATGATATTATTTGCGATAACCATTGTTAATAAAGAACAAAAAAAACTATAAGAGATAAATGGTTGTGGGTAAATTGTACATTTGTATATAATTTGGTATATGTACATAGTATACTATAAAATACTATATTATGCATTTAAAGTAATTTCTTTATTTGAATAAATGTGTTTTTCTTTTCTGATATTAATATTCCATAGAAGACAATAGTCGTGTCTTTTTCATTTTACTAAAGTGTGTTTTTTCAGCTTTCCACTATGTAAAATGTGTTTTTTTAATTGACAGCTTTTTTAATATTGTATTTGTATTGCCACCATAAGTTCCCACTTTACTATATGTGTTTTAGTTTTAATATTGTAACCCACACTGTACAAAACGTATTGTATATTTCTTTCCTAAGATATGGAGAGTCCACAACGTCATTCCAATGACTAGTGGGAATATCACTCCTGACCAGCAGGAGGAGGCAAAGAGTACCACAGCAACGCTGTTAAGTGTCACTCCCCTACCCATAATCCCCAGTCATTCTCTTTGCCTCTGTCAATGGAAGAAGTGAAGTTTGGTGTCTGAAGAAATTTTTTATTTATTTTCACTATATGCAAGATTTTGGGTCTAGCACGGTAATCTCTTCAGTAGAGTAGTGGTGGCTTTAAAGCAATTAGAAAGTTGTGAGGTAGTCCTTGCTTGTTTTTCTAACATGTTTGCTGCCCATGGTATAGAAATCCATAATATACAAAAAATAAATTAAATTAAAATAATAACGTTAAAATCTTATAATTTATACAGTTTTGGGTTTATCACAAGTTGTAATTTCTAACAGAATGTTTGTAGATACAATTTTATAGTGGATAAAACAATAGTTGCTGTATAGTTCATATAGGATACTTTGTTTCAAGTTCAGCTATGCAATTGAGATCTTATCTTAGGCAACTATATATCAAATGTAGAGGTATGTTGGTGCGATTTTTATCACACTATAATATAAGTATACAAATTAGTACCTTGAAGTGTATCTGTTTGATATCACTTTTGTGAGATAATTGCGGTTAAATAAACGCCGCTATGCCAGTGTTTTGATTAAGTTTCAAGATCAAGCTGGTGGCAGTTCTATATGAGCTGCTGGCGGTTAAATAAATGCCGCTTTGGTTTCCTCTTATTAGGTGGGCTTATCTGTTTGCTGCGAGAAAATTCACTTTTATATAAGTGTTTGGGTAGTTGTCGTGGCCACTCAGTTACCTTATCCTTTGTTGGTCAGTGACCGATCGCGCTCTTAAGGGTTTCTTGGTGGGATCTTCGTTGCGCTTAAGTGCTAACCGTCTGCTGATGTTTTTTAAATATCTCCGGTTTTTCTATTCTGTGGCTTGTCTGTCGGTCAGTGACCGATCACGATGGTATGGTTGTTGGATAACCTCCTGATGTGGAATTTTTGCGTGCCTTTCCGGTCTGTTGTTCCCAGGTTTCTTAGATGTCGGTCAGTGACCGATCTGGGTGCTGAAATGTGGTTGTTGGAATAAGTAGAAAGATTGTAGGATAAGTAGAAAAAGGATTTCTAGTTATCAATGTGATCTTTGCGGTTAAATATATGCCGCTCAGTGGGAACTTGAATATTTCAACTGGGTATAGCTGGTATTCACTTTGTCTTCTCAAATCCTGTGCAGGTGTGCTCTGGTATCAACATGTTTCGGCTGGACAGCCTTTTTCAAGATACCAGATGTGGGGATTCAAAGGCTATTTAAAGCCTCTCTAATTTAGCAATAAATCACTAATTGATGATATACATAAAATCAAAAAAATCAGGAACAATTATAAAATGCTGTTTTATTATATAACATAGGTATCCTTGGGTCTTAATTATAATATAGTTGGGTGTTTTTATGTAGTGATTAACATTTTATATGATTACTTTTAAAATAGAGAAAGATATTATATATCTTAATGTCAATTACTTTTAGAGTGTATATTTTAGTCACTTTATGAAACCATGAATATTTTTAAAAGGTTTCTGTAATTAGAGCGTAATATTAGAGTGAAATAATTTGTCTATACTTATCGTTGTATGGATATTTTAACCATAAAATATAGTTAAAACGGGGCCAATGCTGAAATTAGAATTTAGTGAAATAAAAGTTAGATGGGCCAAAAGAGAATATAAATTTAAGTGAATCTTTTGACTCTAGTTTGAATGTTTCTATTTGTTATCTGTGGGCTACAATAACCAGATAGTGGGTATTGTAAAAATATGGTAAAGAGCTGTATGATCCAATGAGTGTGTTGTACCAATACTTTTCTAGTTTTTGTGGATGTTAGTATTATCGGATGAGAGATTAGCCTTCTTGTATGAATTTTTATAATTATTGTAGGAATTTTAAAATTTCAAGTTATTTGTCCTTAGACTGTAAAACTAAGTTGTAATTTTGTCAATTATATATATATTTTATTTTAGAATTCTATTGTATTTAATCAACTTGGTTTGTTAGTGTGATGGCTTGTTTTTTATGATCTTAATCTTTATAGAAATGGCCTATGTGTTAGTTTAAATTTCAAGTGGTGTGTCCTTAGACTGTAAAACTATATATTTATTTATGATATATATATATATATATATATATTTTCTTGAGTAGTTTTATTATGTTTAGTAAATATGTTTTAATGGTGTGTTTGCATGTTTTCGTGTCTATACTTATCGTTGTATGGATATTTTAACAATAAAATGGGGCCAATTGTGAAATAAAAATTAGTGAAATAAAAATTAGTGAAATAAAAGTTAGATGGGCCAAAAGAGAATATAAATTTAAGTGAATCTTTTGACTCTAGTTTGAATGTTTCTATTTGTTATCTGTGGGCTACAATAACCAGATAGTGGGTATTGTAAAAATATAGTAAAGAGCTGTATGATCCAATGAGTGTGTTGTACCAATACTTTTCTAGTTTTTGTGGATATTAGTATTATTGGATGAGAGATTAGCCTTCTTGTATGAATTTTTATAATTATTGTAGGAATTTTAAAATTTCAAGTTGTTTGTCCTTAGACTGTAAAACTAAGTGGTAATTTTGTCAAATTTATATATATTTTATTTTAGAATTCTATTGTATTTAATCAACTTGGTTTGATAGTGTGATGGCTTGATTTTTATGATCTTAATCTTTATAAAAATGGCCTATGTGTTAGTTTAAATTTCAAGTGGTGTGTCCTTAGACTGTAAAACTATATATATATATATATATTTTTTATGATATATATATATATATATATATATATATTCTTGAGTAGTTTTATTATGTTTAGTAAATATGTTTTAATGGTGTGTTTGCGTGTTTTCGTGATATCTTATAGAATTGCATTGAGGTCTAGTTCGCTATTGAGGCCTTTTGGGTGTAGAGTTTTCATTTTGAAAATCAATTCTGCTTCATGGTATAGTAGCTTTTTTTTTTCCATATTTCCGCCTCTACCATCTGTCTTTATTTTCTTAATGCCCCAAAATTTCATGTCATTTGGGTTACCTTTGTGGAATTCTTTAAAGTGGGCATAAAGTCTGGTATTATCTTTTTCTTTTTCTATGCATCTGATGTGTTCTCTTATTCTTTCTTTCAGTTTCCTTCCCGTTTGACCTAGGTACTGTAGTTTACATGAGCACTGAATTAAATAGATTATGTTGGTGTCAGTGCATCTTATGGTGTCATTAATCTTCAGTTCTTTCTGGGTTACATTAGATTTTACCTTTTTGGTTTTGGTGCTAAATTTGCATGATTTGCATACATGACATGGAAAAAATCCTAATAGTTTTTCATTGTTTAAGTTGTATTGCTGGGGACCTGTTTTTGATTTAAATTCGCTTGGCGCTAAGATATTCTTTAAATTAGTGGCCTTTCTGAATATAACATCAGGGCGATATTTTAGTCTTTTCCCTATTATGGGGTCACTTCTGGCTATGTGCCAGTGTTTCTTTACAATGTTCTCAATTAGTTTATGTTGACTAGAAAATGATGTAATAAATGGAATGTCATATGGATCTTTTCCTGCCTTGTTAGTCATATTGCTGTCTTCTAGTAGTGACCTCCTGTCTATTTGTGTAACCAGTTTGTTGGTTTCTAGTAGTTGTTTGGGGTGGTATCCTTTCTCTAAAAATCTGTTGTGCAAGATCTCTGCTTGTGAGTCATAATCTGCGATGTGTGTGCAGTTTCTTCTGATTCTTGAGAATTGCTCTTTTGGTATGTTTCTTTTCCATTTATTATGATGGCAGCTTTTAAAATTAATATAGCTGTTGACATCGACTTTTTTAAAAAAGGTGGTTGTGGTTATTTCATTATTTATTATAGATATTTCTATATCCAGAAAATTAATTTTTACTTTGTTATATTCATATGTGAATATTAATCCGAAATCATTGGTGTTAAAATCTGAAATGAATTGTTCTAGTAGTTCCTCATCACCTTTCCAGATAATGAATATATCATCAATAAACCTTTTGTAGAGCACGAGATTCGCACCCCACAGAGTTCCGGACAAAAAAAGTTCTTCAAAATGCCCTACGAACAAATTGGCGTAACTGGGTGCGAATCTCGTGCCCATGGCTGTGTCCTTTTTTTGCAAATAGTAATGCCCATTAAATGAAAAATAGTTATTCTTAAGAATAAACTCCATACAGTCTAATATGAATTCTTGCTGTACTTTTGACATTTCTGTATCTCTTAGTAGATAGGAATGAGTAGCCTCTAGACCTTTCTGATGTTCTATGCAAGTGTATAAAGAACTCACGTCACACGTGACTAAGATGTAGTTATCTTCCCATTTTAAATTTTCTATTAGATTTAAAAAATGTTTGGTGTCTTTGAGATGTGATGGTATAGATTTCACATATTTCTGTAGGTAATAATCTGTGTATTGCGCTAGGTTAGATGTTAGGGAATCAATTCCTGAGATGATTGGTCTGCCTGGGGGGGGGGGGGGGGGGGTTGGTGATGCTTTTATGGATTTTGGGCAGGAAATAAAAGACTGGTGTCCTTGGGTGATCAATTTCTAGAAATCTACTTTCTTGGTTATTAAGAATACCTTTGTTTTTTGCTGTAAGTATAATTTTGTCCAAGTTTTTCTTCATGGATTTTAATCAATTTTTTATATGTTGCCTCATCTCCCAATAATCTATATGCTTCATTAAGGTAGTGTACAGTATCCATTATAACCACTCCCCCACCTTTATCAGCTTGTTTAATCGTTATGTCTTTGTTCTCTTTTAGATCTTTTAAAACTAAATTTTCTTTTTTGGTTAGATTCCATTTTAAGTCTTTTTTATCTTCTATTTTTTCAATATCTTCTTTTACCTTTTTTTCAAATATTTCTATTGCACTACCTTTTTCTTGTGTGGGGTTGAAATCAGATTTCTGTTTGAGATTAGTATGAATGTATGTGGAAGTATAGTTAATAGTACTTTCTAAAGGATTTTTTAGAAAATATTTTTTAAGTGCTAGTTTCCTTGTGAACTGGTTGACATGGATTAGAGTCTAAAATTTGTTGATTCTATTGGTTGGTGCCAATGATAGTCCTTTACTTAATACAGATTTCTGTTCATTGTTGAGAGCTACTTTACTGAGATTAAAAATGCCTTTTGGTTCTATTTGGATTTTTTCGTGGCTTTCTTTGGTTCTACCTCCTCTTCCTCTGTGTCCTCTAATCTTCTTTTGCCTTTTGGGGGGTCATGGGTTTGGATTGGGCCCTCTTCTAAAAAAGATAACCTTGAACTGTGTGTTTTTGCTGGAACTGCTGGTGTTCTGTGATCATCATTTTCGTGGGTTAATGAACTGTATCTGTTATTAGTTTCAATATTTCTTTCAGTCTGGTGGTTGTGTGATTCTTTGTGTCTAGGTAAATGTGTTTTCCTCTGATGATTTGTCGGTGTTTCCCAATCTTTTTGTTCTGTGTGCTGATATCTCCAGTTAGTGTGCATATTGTCTTCGTTGTGTCTGTTATTCCTATCTCTGTGGTTAGTTGGTGTTTCCCAATCTTTTTGTTCTTTTTGTTCTATTTAAAAATATCCATGGTTTCATAAAGTGACTAAAATATACACTCTAAAAGTAATTGACATTAAGATATATAATATCTTTCTCTATTTTAAAAGTAATCATATAAAATGTTTATCGCTACATAAAAACACCCAACTATATCATAATTAAGACCCAAGGATACCTATGTTATATAATAAAACAGCATTTTATAATTGTTCCTGATTTTTTTGATTTTATGTATATCATCAATTAGTGATTTATTGCTAAATTAGAGAGGCTTTAAATAGCCTTTGAATCCCCACATCTGGTATCTTGAAAAAGGCTGTCCAGCCGAAACATGTTGATACCAGAGCACACCTGCACAGGATTTGAGAAGACAAAGTGAATACCAGCTATACCCAGTTGAAATATTCAAGTTCCCACTGAGCGGCATATATTTAACCGCAAAGATCACATTGATAACTAGAAATCCTTTTTCTACTTATCCTACAATCTTTCTACTTATCCCAACAACCACATTTAAGCACCCAGATCGGTCACTCACCGACATCTAAGAAACCTGGGAACAACAGACCGGAAAGGCACGCAAAAATTCCCCATCAGGAGGTTATCCAACAACCATACCATCGTGATCGGTCACTGACCGACAGACAAGCCACAGGATAGAAAAACCGGAGATACTTAAAAAACATCAGCAGACGGTTAGCACTTAAGCGCAACGAAGATCCCACCAAGAAATCCTTAAGAGCGCAATCGGTCACTGACCGACAAAGGATAAGGTAACTGAGCGGCCACGACAACTACCCAAACACTTATATAAAAGTGAATTTTCTCGCAGCAAACAGATAAGCCCACCTAATAAGAGGAAACCAAAGCGGCATTTATTTAACCACCAGCAGCTCATATAGAACTGCCACCAGCTTGGTCTTGAAACTTAATCAAAACACTGGCATAGCGGCGTTTATTTAACCGCAATTATCTCACAAAAGTGATATCAAACAGATACACTTCAAGGTACTAATTTGTATACTTATATTATAGTGTGATAAAAATTGCACCAACATACCTCTACATTTGATATATAGTTGCCTAAGATAAGATCTCAATTGCATAGCTGAACTTGAAACAAAGTATCCTATATGAACTATACAGCAACTATTGTTTTATCCACTATAAAATTGTATCTACAAACATTCTGTTAGAAATTACAACTTGTGATAAACCCAAAACTGTATAAATTTTAAGATTTTAACGTTATTATTTTAATTTAATTTATTTTTTATATATTATGTACATTTTTATACATAGAGACACCGGTGTCATTTTTTAAACTTTGAAGGAATTGTAATAATTTTTGTTTAACTGTACTTTTAGCATCACTACTATTGGGTAAATTTACCATAATCAAATAAAGGATCATATTTATTTCTTAAATAGTTTCGACATCCATTTTTTTCCAAAAGAGAATATAAAATTAGGACTCATCAAAACATTAACATATATTGAGCCCACATATTATCACACATATTTACAGTAAGACACATTGGGAATAGCAACTTGTTTTGCGCCACCTACTACAACTAACTATAACTCTTTAAACTTTGGGATAAAGTTTACTTCAGGTGTGCTAGATTCCCCACCAGCTAGACAGTCTAAACCTACCAAACAATAGAAATCCATAGTTGGTTACTCTGTTCTTTCTTTTTCTACAGGTCTCTGTAAGAAGTATGTGTCTTTTCACGCCTTGTGAGCTGTCTACCTGCCAGACAGCTGGGTTTGCAGGTAAGTGCTTTTGTCTTCTAGGTATGAAGACTTGCACTTAAGAAGGTTATCTGCTTTATTTATATGGGACATTAAATCCTTAAGGAAGGATTTTATTCTGGCAGTGTGAGATTTCAGGAAACTTTCAGTTTGTGGCTCTTCAGTTTGGCCTTGACACAGCTCCCAGAATTTTCTCAAAGTTTCTGGGTACTCTCTTGGAAGTGATCAGGTCTCTGGGAATTGCAATGGCGCCCTACCTTGGCGACACATTGGTTCAGGCGCCATCTTTTCAACAAGCAAACTTTCATACAGAGATCTTGTTTTCTTTCCTATGTTCCTACGGATGGAAAGTGAATCTGGAGAAGAGTTCTCTTGTTCCAGCTACAAGGGTGGTTTTCTTAGGGACTTAGGGATTCCCTATCTATGAAATTTTTTCTGACAGAGGTCAGAAAATCCAAGATTCTTCCCTCTTGTATACAGTAGCTCAATGTATGGAGGTAATTGGTCTGATGGTCACTTCCATGGTCATCATTCCCTTTGCTTGATTTCAATTGAGAGGTCTGCAGTTATGCATGCTCAGACAATGGAATGGAGACCATTCCGATCTGTCTCAGAGGAGAGATCTAGACCAGTCAACAAGGGACTCTCTCCCGCGGTGGCTTTCTCAGGAACATCTGTCTCAGGGCACATGCTTCCAGAGACCTTCCTGGGTGATAGTGACCACGGATGCCAGCCTGCTAGGCTGGCGAGTAGTATGGGACTCATTAAAGTTGCAGGGACTATGGACTCGGAAGGAGTCTGCTCTCCCCATAAACATTTTGGATTTGAGAGCGACTTACAATGCTCTGATGGCTTTGCCTCAATAGTCCTTAGCCCGGTTTATCAGGTTCCAGACTGATAACATCACATCAGTGGCTTACATAAACCACTAGGGAGGAACTCAGAGTTCCTTAGCCATGAAGGAAATGCCACAGATTATTCAGTGGGTGGAAGCTCACAATTATTGTCTATCTGCCATCCACATTCCAGGAGTGGACAGCTTTGAAGCAAATTTCCTGAGCAGATAGACTTTTCTCTTGGGGAAAGGAAACTCCTTGTAATGTACTATTCCTTTAAGAACAGTAATTATCCATGATCCTCTGTGCCTTTAAATAGACGCAGGGTTCCCTTCCCAAATTGCTTGGACATTTGTTCCCATCACAGGTTCTTAGCTCTCTTCTGGAATTTATGCTTTTTTCCTACAGCTCATTGTTTCCTGAAATTCCTGTGGAACTACTACTCCTCTCTGAAGATTGTAATTATTTGTTTAATGATCTGAACTTTTTGTTCTATTAGGAGACTTAGATTTATGTTTGTCTCTATGTCTGTGTGACGTCACAGCCTCACTTCTACCAAGCCATTCACCTCCTCTCTCTCAGGTTAAAGATAAATCTTTTTCTCACAGCAGACTTTCTGGAGCAGCTGCAGTTCCTGACAGTCATGTCTTAGTTTGCCTGCAGATATCTCGTTACTACAGAAAAATCCTCTCTAACAAGTAAGCAAACAGCATATGTCAGCTGAGATTATTAACCTCTTCTCTTACTGAACTGCCTAATTCCTTCACAGTCTGTATGCTCAGATACAGGTTAAAATATTCAATACAATTGTAAGCTGTTTGTTTAAAAATTATAACATTATAAAAACAAAACATTTTTTTCTATATATAGTTTCAATTTTACTCGCCTGCCTCAATATTGTTGAAAACCATTGTTCATTTAATCTGTCTCATTATTTTTTTCACTCTTTTTGAGATATCTCCGTTATATTCTAATATACATATATGTAATCAGGGAATAAACGCTTATGTATATAAGTATTCTACTTAAGAATTACTGTCCTGTATAAAAAGGTTGCAAATTGTATAACATCCATAAATAAAGTTATTTATGGTTACCTACTTCTGCTACATTATACTAACTTGCATCAAAGTTTATATATTGAGTACATTTCTCTCTACATATAGATCCTCTTTTGTAAAACCTGACACTCCTTTAGGAGATGTTCTCCAACTAAACCCTCAAATGGGGGGTGCCGGAGTTGGTTTTGACAACGTTTAGGCAAATTGCCAAGTTGCGGATTTCCTGAGCAGACAGACATTTCATCCCAGGGAGTAGGCTCTCCATCCGGAGGTGTTTTCCAGCTTTACCCTCAAATGGAAAATGCCGGAGTTGTATCTGATGGTGTCTCGGCAGAACGCCAAGCTTCCAAGGTACGGTTTGAGGTCAAGAGATCCACAGGCCACTCTAATAGATGCTCTGGCGGTTCCTTGGGATTTCGGTCTAGCATACCTGTTTCCTCCATTTGCGCTCCTTCCATGAGTCATTGCTCATATTAAACAGGAGAGAGCATCAGTAATTCTAATAGCTCCTGCATGGCCTCGCAGGATCTGGTATGCAGACCTAGTGAAGATGCCATCTCTGCCACCTTAGAGGTTGACTCTGAGGAAGGACATTCTAACTCAGGGTCAGTTCCTCCATCCAAATCTAGTTTCTTTGTAGCTGACTGCTTGGAGATTGAACACTTAGTTCTGGCTAATCGTGAGTTTTCTGAGTCGGTCATTGAGACCATGATTCAGGCTAGTAAGCCTGTTACTTGAACGTTTTACCATAAGGTATGGCGTAAATACCTACAGGATATTGGTGTGAATCAAAGGGCTACTCTCGGAGTAGGTTCAGGATTCCTGGAATTTTGTCTTTTCTCCAGGATGGTCTGGAGAAATTGTTGTCAGTCAGTTCTCTGAAAGGTCAGATTTCTGCACTTTCTATTCTTTTACATAAGCGTCTGGCGGATGTGCCAGATGTTCAATCTTTTTGTCAGGCCCTGGTCAGAATCAGGCCTGTGTTTAAGTCTCCTATTGCATTCACCATATACCAAACATGTTTTATTTTAATAACATGTTTGTCATTGTACAATTGTAATAGAAATGCATCGAAGTAAGTTTACACACTAATGAAAAGGTTTACTTCTAATATGGAAGCCACACTGTAACAAGTTTGTTATTCATTTACAGGGTAGAATAGATTTGTGCAGCAAGTTTTTCAGAATATTTGTATGCTGCACTGTTCAGTATTCTGTATTATATTTTCATTGAAATGAATGTAAATTTTCTGTCACCTTGATACTTACCTGTAAAATTCTGGGGAGCTGCTTTAATCCTTTTTCTTCTTCATAGACTCCGTGGGATCACTTCTGCTTTAGCTCAGACAGGGGGTACGCTAATCTAACCCTCCTTCACAGTCCGGGGTCTAATTCTCCTATTATAGCGGTCTTGGAAAGGGAGGATTAGTGCCCCCCCGCCAGCACTAAAGCAGAAGAGATCAGCTTGTATTTATGAACCTGTAGCACTGGGTAACCGTGTTAATAGGAACTTTAGGACAGCCCTGGAGTCTATTAAGAAAAAGAGGATAAGCGTGGCTCTCCAGTGCGCTACAGGTAAGTAACACATCTAAATTAAAGAATAGCGAATATACTCATGAATAATATTCATTATTCTTTCACTTAGTGCATTCATTCAGATATTTTAGTTAAAATTAAACAAATAGCAGCATTTTTCTTATGCATTCACATTTGTGACTAAACGAATATAGAGCATGTCTCTATATAATAAATTATCCTTGCTTAGTCCACATCTCCTCCTCTAAACCCTTTAAAGAATTTCACCCTGCACCAAGAACAGGAAGCAAAATATATTTCCTGCACAATCAGTAGCAAAAGCAAATTATATAGCTAGTTTCCTTATTTTCCAAGCAGGTGGCACAAAATTCAACATACTCCCTAGTCCCTCCATTATCAGGCAAATACAGCGAGCCTCCTCCCATTTCTATTATTGCATATTCTAGATGAAGGGGTAGATTTAACAAGCAGCGGATGCTGCAATCTACCCCCTTCAAGTCTGTTAGCCTTATTCCTGCTGTATGGAGAACAATTATGCGTTTCCTTGATTTTAATATTTTTGAAATACATTGGATGTTTTTTACCTTTGGATTCAGGATTCTTTTATTTTTTGCAAAGATTATAGATAAATAGACGGACGGACAGACAGACAGATAGATGATAGATAAATTCATTTTGAGGCTTTTCTTAAAAGAGTAAGTATTAGTAAAAGGGACATTAAACCAAAAATGTTTCTTTCATCATTCAGATAGAGAAAACAATTTTTAAAAAGTGTCTAATTTACTATTATCAAACTGTTTTGCTCTCATTATATTCTTTTTGAAGAGATACCTAGGTAGGTAGCGTGCACATGCCTGGGGCACTACATGACAGGAAATAGTGCTGCCATCTATGCTCTTGCTAATATATAACATTGTTGCTAAACTGCTGCCATAAAGTGCTGCAGGCATGTGCACACTCATGAGCTTACCTTCTTGCTTTTCAACAAAGAATAACAAGAAAACAAAGAAAATTTGATAATAGCAGTAAATTGGAAAGTTGTTTAAAATTGTATGTGCTATCTGAATCATGAAATACATTTTTGGGTTGTATGTCCCTTTAATAGGGCAATGGTATCTAATATTAGCCTTTTTGATTATATGATTATACAGTGCGAATTTCTTTCACTTACCTATAAGCTCCTCAATAACAATAACTACTGTTCTAATCAAAATTATTCAACCCCCACATTGCAAATCTGGTTTATTGTCAAAATGTACAGACTTTCAGCTGTTTGCAATGAACAAATCCAACAAAAGCAATTAAAATAGCTCAACACAACAGATGCTTCAAGAGGTTTCCCCAAATTCAACTGAAAATGAAACTTTCAATTAATTCTGCAGTCTCCAAATTAGTCATGCCCCTCATGACAAGCATCTTTAGTACTTAGTAGAGCACCCTTTTGCTGTTATGACCTGCTGCAAACGAAATGCATAGCCAGACTCCAGCTTCTGGCAGCAATGAGCTATGGCTTCCAGTTCAGTAATATTGTTGGGTATGCGTGCTGCACCGCCTTCTTCAAATCCTACCAGAGATTTTCTATGGGGTCAAGTCAGGTTACTGTGATGGCCACTGTAGAATCTTCCAGGACTTCTTCTGCAATCAAGCCTTGGTGGAATTTGATGTATGCTTGGGATCATTGTTCTGTTGGAAGGTCAAATGATGCCCAAGCTTAAGCTTCCTCACAGACGGAATGACGTCAGAGGATGCAAAGCAGCCCCAGATCATCACGGAGCCACCACCATGCTTAACTGTAGGCAGAGTGTTCTTTTCAGCATATGCTTCATTCTTCTTCCTCCAGACATACAGCTGATCCATCCGTACGAAATGTTCCAGTTATGTTTTTTTATCACTTCACAGAACAGAATCCCCAAATTTTTTGTGGCTTATTTATAAGATTTTGAGCATATTGAAGCCGACTTTTCTTGTGCTTTTGGGTCAGTAGTGGTGTACATCTTGGAGTTCTTGCATGGAAACCTTTTGTGTTTAGTACTCGCCTTACTGTGCAAACTGAAACCTAAGTGCCTGTTGCCACTTAGTCTTGATGCAGATCTTTTGGAGTCACTCAAGGTTTTTTTCCAACCTGCCTTCTCAGAAATCTGGTTGAAGCCATTGATAGCTTTGTTTTTCTGCCTCGTCCAAGTTAAGTAACCACTGTTCCTTTTACTTTTAACTTGCAAAGTATACTTCCAACGGTGTCTCTAGGAACATTCAGTGCCTTCAGTATCATTTTGTATCCTATTCCTTGTTTTTGAAGGACGATGATCTCTTCTCTTAACTTTCTGGACCATTCTTTTGACTTAGCCATATTTTTAACATGCAGTCAAATGTGACACTTAACAAATCCCTAGCCAGTTCATATATTTCATGTGTTCTAGCTCAAGCACACCTGGTGCAACTAATGAAGCCCTTGATTAGTTGCATCAGGTGTGCTTGAGAAAACAACTGTTTCGCATTTTTTTGCTTTTGTGAGGGATTCTTTTCAGGGGTTTGAATAATTTTGAGACTGCAGAATTCATTAAAAGTTGCATTTTCAGTTGAATTTGGGAAAACCACTTGAAGCATTTGTTGTGTTGGGTTATTTCAATTGCTTTTGTTTGATATGTTCATTGCTAACAGCTGAAAGTCTGTACATTTTGACAATAAACCTGATTTGCAATGGGGTTGAATAATTTTGATTACAACTGTATTCAGTAACTTTATGTTCCATAACCCACTGATATATGTAAGCTTTTGCAGTTTTGCTACTGAATATGCAGCACACCATATTAAATAACACATGCCCGGGGCGGAGTTAACCATACAACTGAGCGGTCGCACTTTATCTCAGCTCCAGCTGTTTACGTTAAACTTTTACATTTTTGACCGCTCAGGGTAGGCAACTTCTCCTAAAAAAACACATAAAGAAGAGGCAGAATACTACTGTTAACTCTGAAGGCACGAGAGCCTAGAGCAGAGCCGCATTTCAGACCCACAGAGCATAATATAGCAAAACGGAGGAAGCCGCCATCTTGCTAGCCAGATCGTGCTGGAATTACTCCAACGGGAACTGTCTCCTACATGTGGCTGAACTACTGACTGTGCAACAGCCCTAGCATGGATCAATACATCTCCTATCAGGCTGCTATTGATATCCTGGCAGCTCTTGAACAGCAAATAGACAGGAGCTTTGAAGATCTACATCGCTTGTTACATACGGAGCTCATAGGCAGCGACAGCAGCTCTGGGGAGCCGCAGACTGGCATATCTACTGAGAATGCTGCCCTATACGCTCAGGATCTCATGCAGCCAGAAGACACAGATGACCTCACCATGAAACAGAGCGGGCGGGCACTCCCGCTAGAGACTGAGCTGATCCTCATGGATAATACATCCCCACCAGTCTTAGGCCGACCTACTCCAGCTTTGTGTCCGAGGCCCGAAGATCACTAGCGATGGCAGCGCTTACCTACAAGCTTTGATCCCCCAACTTCAATATCCTGGGGCAGTGATTACATCTCAACTCACGCTTTGGTTTCCATGTTTGGCCCCACACAGCAGCATCTCGAAGTCGGGACTTAGACCCCTGGGGATATACTGGGAGACTCAACAGTTCAACATGCAGCAAAGCTTCACTACTTGAGCGCTGGCAATGCTCAGTGTGCTGGAGATAGCGACACCATCGCAGGCATTTGGCTCCAGAAAGTCCGCTTTGAGTATACTGGCACAGCTTGTGGACTTGTCTTGCCTACAACTTTCTTACTATGGGGAATCAGAACCGCAGTTAAGACTGCCTATAATCCACTCGCAACAAGAACTGGCATTGGGTAATGTAGAAGGAACGTCGGAGCACCCATAGTGGACTATTATCCAATGCTACTGACTTCTTTCCACTTCCTAGCTCCTGATGTTCTGGCTCTTACAGCTTAATATATAATCTGATATAAGCAGTTACGCATATTTTATTCCCCAAAATGCTTTATACAATTAGCCCTGCTCTGACCGAGGGCTTGGTTCTCCTAGTTTGTGATATATGGCACTTCTGTTTGTAACTACTAACTAACAAATAAGAGACCCGCTTTAGTTTTACAACACGATCATTTCTATTTGCCCTATGAGTCTAAATAGTTCTGTATTAATGTAGCTTGTACAAAATGTCTCCATAACCCTGTTGCTGACTCCTATCTAATTGAAATCCAGCTCCTACTATATATATGAACCATGACTGTTATTAGTTGGTGTAAGTATTCTACCGCAGAGATTCATGTTAAAGTTTAAATGTTTATGAATACCTAGTTACCATCATATGGCACTTTGTGCTTATGTTTTTGCATATTGCTAGATTATTACACTTTTTTAATGTCTTTCAGCTTAACTAAAAGGTGGGATACCCCTGCTCTTCAGAGAACTGACTATATTTAACAAAAAGTACTAGACACTATATTAATTTCCTGAGTGAGTTTCCTATGTTATGTAATTCTGCTAAGTTAGTTTGGTTTCTATGTATGTAACAATACCCCCCTTCTTTTTCCTATCCCTTATTAATGGAGACAACCTGCAGTAATTATTAGTACATCGCTATTTTGTCCTCCCTTAGGTTGGGGTACACGCTTTATTTTAATAACTATACTCATAGAAAGGTAAGCACATGTTTAAGACAGACTTACACTCACCCCCCCCTATATACTCTATAGATTTATATGGGTTTGTATACTCTGGTTGCAATTTTATATTTTATCCTCTATCTTCGCTGTCAGCGGCCGAGACGGCATCATCTAATTACACTATATTGCGTAACCTTAATTTATTTAAAGCATAGCAGTTTACTTAATACTCTTTGTTCTTATAACTGTTCATAGCATCACGCTATGCTTATGCTTTATTATATTTATGTTCCTAGGTCATGGCATCGCCTACGTTGAATCTAATATTAATATAAACTATCTGTTTCTGGTGGACCCCTCCCCTCCCTTTCCCACCGGTACTGGCTGCCTGCGGGTCATACCCCTACTCCTTTCTCCCACATCACCTATAGCTGGTATTTCCCTAGGGGAGGGGCTCACCTAGAAATCCCCTTTATTCCAAACATTCTAATGTCCCTCTCCCACTTAATACTGTTAGGAGTTACCCCTATCCATTTTATAGAAAGTCAATTCACTTGTATTACTGGTTGGATTAAGACTTAGATTATGATCTTCTACTAAAGCCACAGAGGGAAGGTTTATAAGAGTATCACTGATGTTATTTGGTTTATGGCTATTTATTCTATCTGTTAGCTGTTAATTGAGCATTGTACTCGCTAAATCCATATGCAAAGTTTACTAGCTAGCTCCGCCCCCTCCACCCCTCCACCCTTCCCCCCCCTACTCTATTTGAGCGGCTCTTGCCCGCTGCATCCCCCTTCCCCATAAAACTATAAGAGCTACCTCCTCCCTAGCCTTACGCTTCTCTGAATAGAAACCCTAATCTTCCTTCTGCCTTGCTGGGAGAGGACTATTTCTGTTTATTATACTTTTATGATTCTCTATAATAAAAACTGAAGTCTCTTTATAAGATAGCCCACATTTTATAGTAACGCTAGCGGCATTTGAATGCATTACTCTTCTAATTGTATTGTGTACACAACTATCTGTAAATGTTTTGGGGCATACCCTTCATATATTGTATTTCTTTAAGACTTCAATAAAAAAATTATTTATAAATAAGACATGCCCTTTTAGTAAAAAAAAATTAAATTTAGAAGTTTTACCTTTTAACATCTTTTCTGAACAATACTGTCTTTTCACTATAACTTAGGATTCTTTTTCACACAACAAATCATGGGTAGCTTTTTGAGAGAAATATAATAAGCTTTTTGGCTTAGATATCCGATTAATAGATCAACTATACTTGCACTGGTTTTAAAAGAAACTGATCTGACAATGAAGTCTTCAGGTTTTAAATTGACTTAATGGATTTTCTCTTCCTAGTATCTAAATATAACCATTAATCTTATAAAAAGGAGTTTTGATAGTATGTCAAACATTTAAAGTCATAACATTTTAAATGTTAAATTATTTACACGTTTGGTGTTTTTTATTTCATTAGGTAGTTAACTAAATTGCGCTTTTGCAAGCGCGATATTTGCACTCCACTTATAATACCAGTGCACACAAATGTGCGTTGGTATTATATGTGAAGCACAATGCAAACTTGGCCCCCTTTTCGCATTGCATGGAAGCATTGCGCTCACGAGAGCGCACTTCCATAGGCTCCAATGAAAGCCTTGTTCTGATCCTGTCATACACCTAGTGCAGTGAAAGGGGGTAAGTTGTATAGCGATGGGCAGCAAATTTTAAATATATATTAATAAGTTTCTTCAATCAAGGACTGCACTCGCTGGATATAGATAAAGTATTAGTTATTTAATATGTGGTTTGGCACCCTGGTTGCTGACTAAACTGAATTGAGAGTGCAGGTACACATGGGAGATATGTATATGAATATATACAGTACATATATATGTATGTGTATATTCACATATCCTATATTATAAAAGACAAGAGTTTGTCTGAAGCCGTCATGCGCAGTTCAGACAAACTCTTGCCGCGAGGACCCGGCAGCAGAGCTGATCGCACGCGCAGGGGGTGAAACAACGCAGCGCGAGGACGAACGCACGCGCAAGGGGAGAGAGAGAGAGAGAGAGAGAGAGAGAGAGAGAGAGATCACGATCACACATAACATATTAGCATATAAGCATATACTTCAAGTATTTCAAGTGAAATCACAGTCCCCATAGACCACAATGTAAAGGCACTTTTCAGTGTTGTTTTTTTTTTTTTTTCTAACACCCCATCCACACAATTTAACCTTATAAACCTGCTTTGTGCAGTTCTTATTTAAAAAAGTAAAGATACACCTATTTTTTTTATATTTTAAACACCAACACTACACTTTATTTTGGGGGCAAATGAGGGACATTTTTAAAATTAACCAGAGGTCTGATTGCTACCACAAGCTTGCGGTAGTATTAATTTGTAATTTAACATATTTTGCCCGATTATGAACGCACTTTAAATTAGCGCTCCTGTTGTAATCTAGCCCCAAATATATTAGATGGCGTGAGACATAAGTGCATGTATTATAACATCTATTTGTCCAAACCTGATGTCAAAACGTGGTTACTATTATAGCAAACTCTTGTTTTAAAATGAAGGAACAATTATATTTTTTTTCTTAAAAGGACAGACTGCTTGAAAATTGTTATAGTTTAAAAAGATAAATAAACCCATTAATAGCTATTCTCCAGTTTTGCATAATCAACACTGTTATATTAATAGAGCAAAAACATAGGTAGAGTCCAGCACCCAGGCCAAAGTTTTAAAGTGTGCAAGTCAAAATGGAGTATCTGGTTCCTCCAAAAAAATGCAGTCTGCATAATAGATGTGACAGCACCACAATAGTAACTGGTAAAAAAAAAATTCTTTATTAGAGGATATTAGACCACAAGAAAAAGCGATGTTTCGGACTAATTATACAAAGTTACACAGGTGAACACACACACTTAAATAGTTTTCCTGAACTAATCAAATCACAGATTACCTCTGACATATTTTAACTTCAGCATTCCGGGAAACAATTGTAGAAAACCAATGGCATCTAGTGGTGGCAGCAAGAAATTACATTAAATTAAAAAAAAAAACGTTTTATATACAGAAATTATAAAAACAAATGCAAATTATAATCTTTATTCAGACCATTCGAATGAAGGGAATTCAAAAACTTAATCCACCATACCTCTTTTTGTTTTAACCTGAGCTCCCTTTTCCCACCCCTCCTAAATTGGGGAATATGATCTATGACCTGGAAGCGACGCTGACTAACTGAATGACCAATTTGTACAAAATGAGCAGAAACTGGCAAAGTCATATCCTTAGATCTAATTGAAGTTTTGTGCTCACTACACCTATCCCTAACAGCCCTTGTTGCTTCTCCTATATAACACAGCCCGCATGGGCATTTGAGTAAATTGATTGCTGTTAGACTGTTATATTAATATACTTTTTATCTCTATAATTACCTGTATCTAAGCCTCTGCAGACTGCCACTTATCTCAGAATTGTTTACAATCTTTTTACAATGTTGCATTTTAGCCAATCAGTTCTGGTTCTTGATAACCATTATCATTCTCCACTAGAATGAGCACAATGTTATCTATATGGCCCACATGAACTAGCACCATCTGTGCAAGAATTAAAAAGCTAATACAAAAGCACTGAGGGCAGTCTGCAAGGGCTTAGAAAAATGCCAATGTAGATGTTTTAAAGTATTTTAATATAACAATGTTGTTTATGCAAAGCTGGGGAATGGGTAATAAAAGGCGTAATCTCTCTTTTTAAACAATAAAATAATCAAGTAGACTGTCCCTTTAAGAGTTTTTTACATCATTTAAAGTGCTAAATAAAGTAAAAAATTAAATTTCATACAACTTCTATTATCACATTTGTTTCATCTTCTTGGTATTCTTTGTTGAAGACTAAACCTAAGTAAGCCCATAGAAGCTCAGGAGGGTGCACTTTTTTTTAAAGGGACACTCAAGTAAAAATAAACTTTTATGATTCAGAAAGAATTTTTAAGACACTTTCCAATTTACTTTCATTATCAAATTTTCACAATCTATCCATATTCACACTTTTTGGGGAACAAGATCCAACTGAGCATGTGCACAAGCTTACAGGGTATACTGTACATATACTAGTCTGTGATTGGCTGATGTCTGTCACATGATACAGGGGCCGAAAAATGGGAGAAAAAATACATTTGTCAGGGATATTTTTTACTGCTGATTTGAAATTCAGAGTAGGTGTTAAATCATACTAAAGGCACATGCATGCCCCAGAGCACCTGTGAGTTTTTCTAGGTTTACTCTTCAACAAAAGAATACTAAGAGAACTATGTAAATTTGATAATAGAATACATTGGGACATTTGTTTTTAAACAGTATGCTCTATCTAAACAATGGAAGTTTATTTTTTACTTTAATATTGTGATTATTAATTCATCTAAAATCTGTTAGCTATGTCATCACAAATATCCTTTTACGAAGCTTAGTCCTGTCCTTTCAAATGAGCTATGGCAGGAAGGTCTAGACAGAAGTGAAATGAATAACTCAGCTATAAAACTAGAACCCTAATAAAAAATCATACAATGGGCTAAATTTTGAGTAAAGTGCAAATTAACGCTCCCACTTGAGTGTTATTTGCGCTAGCAGTAAGATTTTTGGGCTCATCAAATTGCGCTATTACGAGTTGAAAGTAAACTGTTTTTACTTTAGCCGTACCCCGATTAGCGCAAAAAATCCGGTAAAGAAAAATCTGAAAATAACCTAACATCCTACTCTCGCGCAAACATAATCGCATATTCTCATTTGCGCTAACCCGACATGAAAATAGGAATATTACAAAAACATAATATGTTCTACATATATCTAATGGTATTTTGGTATAATATATATCTAAACCTACATAGAAAATATTCTGCTATGTGCAGAACATTGGAATGTCAGATATTTACAGTAAATACATAGTTAAAACCGTTATAAAATATGAGTATTGCATAAAATATTTAAAAGGTTTTCAATTACTTAATGGCAAAGGACTCCAACGCACTTATATGTATACATATGTAGTTATGTGTTTATATGTGTACATATGTCTGTAAATACATATATACACATATAAAAAAAACACATATGTACACACCTATAGACATAAATATATACATATACATTTTTAACGGCAAACAGCTCCAATGCACATATATATATATGTATAAGATATAAAATAATAATAATGCTACAATGTCCACAAGTCCACAGGATATAGTGTATCCAAAAGTATGCTGCAGGACCAAAAGATAAGTGAAGACTCCCTGGCAATCTTCACCAACGAACAGATGTGTGCAAAAGACTAGGTGTCAGCGCCTTCCTTCTGTAAAAACTCAGGACAAAAAAGGTGTATAAACTATTGTGGGGTAACGACTCCCCTATCACCACACACTTACTTCTAAAAACCTCAATCCATATGAGGTAAGTAGCCACCGTTTATGAACAACGCCCAACTAGCTGATGTCTCCAGGTCCGTAGTAAAGAGATTAAGGAAAACCGGAAACATTACTCAGCTGTGCAGCATGTTGGGGAGGCCTGAGGACATGTTTGAAAACCAGTGAACTAGAGGCTTTAAGATGAATCAGGAAGGCATACCGTGGATATCTTGATCAAACACTTCAGATGCTGCAAAGCTGAGTAACGTTTCCGGTTTTCCTTACTCTCTTTACTACGGACCTGGAGACATCAGCTAGTTGGGCATTGTTCATAAACGGTGGCTACTTACCTCAAATGGATTGAGGTTTTTAGAAGTAAGTGTGTGGTGATAGGGGAATGGTTACCCCACAATAGTTTATACACCTTTTTTGTCCTTTGTCTTTTCACAGAAGGAAGGCACTGACACCTAGTCTTTTGCACACACATATACTGTGTGTGTATATATATATATATATATATATATATATATATATATATATATATATATATATATATATATATATATATATATATATATATATATATATATATATATATATATAATACAGAAGGTCCAAAGCACAAGTCCCAGGTGTAGGGTAAAATCCAAATATCTTTAATCCAAAAATAGTTTAAAAACATAAAGTATGATTAGCCATAAGCATTGCATAGATACATAGCATAGAAGGTGATGCCGTGCTCCTAAGCAGACATGTTTCGTGCTCAATGCACTTGTTCACTGTATATAGGAGCTCTGGCCTTTCCCATCTTTTATTCACCTTGTTCCTTAAAGTGATAATGCATTTATTAATATAAAGTCTATGCAATACATTGAGTCCTAGAAAACAGTAACAGTATGTACGTATGTGTTATAAGTATACATTGTATAGTGTTATATAACATGTATCAATTTCTATAGTTTTCTCAGTTTTTTTCCTATATACTTTATACACCTTAGATTTGAAGTGGAACTAGATATAATTTATCTTTATCATCAAATCTGCTTTTCTAATTGTTCTAAATATGTTATGTCACTTCTGATTAGAAGCCTAGTTCGGAATTTATTCAGACATACAAGTCTATATCCTTTCTGAAGTTAAGGCCATATGGGATAGAGGTATTCAAAGTGAATATCCAAAAAACCTCTCTAAGGTTTAATTTATTCTCCCTGTTGCCCCCTCTTCTCCAACAAGAGATATGATCAATCCCATGTACACTTTATAGGTTCGACTTAGAGTCATGAAATTCTCTGAAATGTTTTGCTATGGGTGTAATCGAATCTGAATCTTCAATAGATCTCACATGTTGCAATACGCTATCTTTCAGTGATCTTTTAGTTCTCCCTACATATTGTTTTAAACATCCTCTACATGTTAATAAATATATTATTCTTGTAGTTCTTATGAATTATTTTCATATTTGTATGAAAAAAATATTATATTATGGTAAGAATATTAAACATTCAAAAAAGAGACATATACAGATGAGTCTGACAGTCTTAAATTACACAATTAAGGTAATCCACCTTTTAATTAAAAGCAGTTTTACATTCTTTCTCTTCTGAATGTATTTTTTTCTTCTTAATGTAATTCCAATTACTTCAATGTTTGCTCTTTTGTAAACTATAAGACAGCGAAGTACACAAATGCATAATTCAGAGTGTCCATGTTATTCTAACGCTTCTATCACTGGTTTGATTAATCATAAAATGCAAAAACAAACCTGGCAATATCTTAGGTTATTTGTCTGCCTCTAAAGGCACTCCAATATACACAAGCATAGTGAACCAGCCCAAGGAGCTCTATGCTTAATAAATAATGGCAAGTGGGTAATAAGTTTTTAAAGACTGAACAATACTAAGCAATGTTGACTTCTTATTGGTATTCTTAAAGGGACAGTCTAGTCAAAATTAAAATTTCATGATTCAGATAGGGCATGCAATTTTAAGCAACTTTCCAATTTACGTTTATCATCACATCTGCTTTGTTCTCTTGGTATTATTTGTTGAAAGCTAAATATAGGTAGGCTCATATGCTTATTTCTAAGCCCTTAAAGTTTTTTCACAGCTATAGGGCGTAAGTTTATGTGTGCCATATAGATAACATTGTGTTCACGCACGTAAAGTTACCTAGGAGTCAGCACTGATTGGCTAAAATGCATGTCTGTTAAAAGAACTAAAATAAGGGGGCACTCTGCAAAGGCTTAGATACAAGGTATTCACAGAGGTAAAAAGTGTATTAATATAACCGTGTTGGTTTTGCAAAACTGGGGAATGGGTAATAAAGGGATTATTCGTATATATTTAAACAATAAAAATTCTGGAGTAGACTGTCCCTTTAATAAATCTTTAAAAAGATGTTACTGCCTTGGAGATTAATTTATACAATGTTACATTTCTTATACTAGAATTTTCACTTAACTAGACAACGTCAAATCTTCAATTAAAATAAAGCATGTAACACTAAACTTTTTTTTTTAAAGAAAGAGCATCTACGGAGTTCTTCAAATGCATTTTAGACCTTGGTATTCCATGAGCTCCAGAGAAAAATTAGAAAAAAATTAGATTCCTAACCTTTTGCTCCCAGAAATAAAAGGGGAGTTTTTTTACTAAATTGAGAACATCAAATTATGTATTTCCTATATTTGGTTAGTTAAATATGAGCTTAAAGGAACATTTTAGTGGTATTTGAAAATTATAGAATGTTTTGCAGTTGTAAAAATACTACGGGCGCTTGAGTGTTAAATTTTAACATTCTGGCACCAAATGCAGATATGGTGGAAGACCATGTACACACATATTTGCCCACTGCACATACTCTATATGCATCCCTAAATATTCACCTTTGTATGGGTATTTCATTATTATAATATCTCATTATAATATTTAAGTTTCTCTTAGAACAAATGTATATATGGTTTTTTTTTTCAATCATTTTGCTCATTTCTGTTCTGGTTGTTTTATGATTGATGCTTTGCAATTTCTTTTAAAGGCGCTCTTGTTAAAAAGTTTAATTAACTACTTTATCATCTAAGTTAGGTACTGTCACAAAGGCTTTTTTATTCATTCACTATCCTGTATACAGACTTACTACATAAAAAAGGGTCTAACTATTAAAATTCTATTTCTTTGCTAAACTAAACTGGGTCACTATAAATTCTGAGTTTCTTTCTTAAGCGTATTTGCTAGTGGTTGATTGTTCGTAGTCCTCAATTTTAGTGTTGATCCAACAGAGATATTAATTGCAAAGTGTTCTCTCTACTAAAAGCATGTTAAAAAATGGCAACAGCATAAATAAAGTAAACAGATACCCTTGGAGGAAAAAAAAGCAATTGAAAGAAATCTCTCCAAATTGTAGAGAACAGAATACCATATTGAGAAATAGTAAACATTGTTTATGTATCTTTCAGTTGTTTAATGGGTTATAGCAATTCACCAGATGTGGGGGATAAAAATAAAAACAGGATCTCTAAAACATGTTGACTGTAGTTACAATTTCTAAAGTAAGTTGTATGTATCAGTTAAATAAAACTATTGAATTATCTTTGCACACTAAAATTTGTAATGATTATTAAAGGGGTATGAAACCCAATTTATTTTTCTTTCATGATTCAGCAAGAATTTAAGCTAAGTAGGCGGATCATTTCTGCTTGCTGATTGGTGACTAATTAGTAGCCACCAATCAGCATGCCCTACCCAGGGCCTTGAACCAAAAATGGACCGTTTCCTAAACTAACATTCCTGCATTTTCAAATAAAGATGCCAAGATAACGAAGAAAATTTGATAATAGGAGTAATTAGGAAGTTGCTTAAAGGGACACTGAACCCAAAAATTTTCTTTCGTGATTCAGATAGAGCATGCAATTTTAAGCAACTTTCTAATTTACTCCTATTATCAATCGCCTAAATTTAGAGTTCTGCGTTAGCCGTCAAAAGCAGCGTTAAGGGGTACTAACGCTGCTTTTTACCGCCCGCTGGTATTTAGAGTCAGGCAGGAAAGGGTCTAACGCTCACTTTCCAGCCGCGACTTTTCCATACAGCAGATCCCCTTACACCAATTGCGTATCCTATCTTTTCAATGGGATCTTCCTAATGCTGGTATTTAGAGTCTTGGCTGAAGTGAGCGGTAGACCCTTTACCAACAAGACTCCAGCCGCAGAAAAAAGTCAGTAGTTAGGAACTTTCTGGGCTAACGCCGGTTTATAAAGCTCTTAACTACTGTGCTCAAAAGTACACTAACACCCATAAACTACCTATGTACCCCTAAACTAAGGTCCCCCCACATCGCCGCCACTATAATAAATTTTTTTAACCCCTAATCTGCCGACCGGACACCGCCGCCACCTACATTATCCCTATAAACCCCTAATCTGCTGCCCCTAACACCGCCAACACCTACATAATATTTATTAACCCCTAAAATGCCCCCCCAATGTTGCCGCTTCCTAACTACACTTATTAACCCCTAATCTGCCGACCGGACCTCGTCGCCACTCTAATAAATGTATTAACCCCTAAACCGCCTCACTCCTGCCTCGCAAACCCTATAATAAATTTTATTAACCCCTAATCTGCCCTCCCTAACATCTGTGAAACCTAACTTCAAGTATTAACCCCTAATCTGCCGGCCAGACCTCGCCGCTACTCTAATAAATGTATTAACCCCTAAAGCTAAGTCTAACCCTAACACCCCCCTAAATTAAATATAATTTTATTCTAACGAAATAAATTATTTCTTATTAAAAAAAATATTCCTATTTAAAGCTAAATACTTACCTGTAAAATAAACCCTAATATAGCTACAATATAAATAATAATTACATTGTAGCTATTTTAGGATTTATATTTATTTTACAGTCAACTTTGTATTTATTTTAACCAGGTACAATAGCTATTAAATAGTTATTTACTATTTAATAGCTACCTTGTTAAAATAATTACAAAATTACCTGTAAAATAAATCCTAACCTAAGTTACAATTAAACCTAACACTACACTATCAATAAATTAATTAACTAAACTGCCTTCAATTGCCTACAATTAAATCAAGTAAACTAAATTACAAAAAAAACAAACAATAAATTACAAAAAATAAAAAAAGATTACAAGAATTTTAAACTAATTACATCTACTCTAAGCCCCCTAAAAAAATAACAAAGCCCCCCAAAATAAAAAAATGCCCTACCCTATTCTAAAATAAAAAGTTAAAAGCTCTATTACCTTACCAGCCCTTAAAAGGGCTTTTTGCGGGGCATGCCCCAAAGAAATCAGCTCTTTTGCCTTTAAAAAAAACATACAATACCCCCCAACATTACAACCCACCACCCACATACCCCTAATCTAACCCACCCAAACCCCCCTTAAAAAACCCAACATTAAGCCCCTGAAGATCTTCCTACCTTGTCTTCACCCAGCCGTGTAGCATCTGATCCGTCCAGAAGAGGGTCCGAAGTCTTCATCCTATCTGGCCAGAAAAGGTCCTCCAGAGGGTCCGAAGTCTTCATCCTATCCGGCCGGAAGAGGTCCTCCAGAGGGTCGGAAGTCTTCATCCAGACGGCATCTTCTATCTTCTTCCATCCGGAGCGGAGTGGGTCCATCTTGAAGCAGCCGGCATGGATCCATCCTCTTCTAACGATGTCCTAACAGCGAATGAAGGTTCCTTTAAATGACGTCATCCAAGATGGTGTCCCTCGAATTCCGATTGGCTGATAGGATTCTATCAGCCAATCGGAATTAAGGTAGGAAAAATCGGATTGGCTGATTGAATCAGCCAATCAGATTCAAGTTCAATCCGATTGGCTGATCCAATCAGCCAATCATATTGAGCTCGCATTCTATTGGCTGTTCCGATCAGCCAATAGAATGAGAGCTCAATCTGATTGGCTGATTGGATCAGCCAATCGGATTGAACTTGAATCTGATTGGCTGATTCAATCAGCCAATCAGATTTTTCCTACCTTAATTCCGATTGGCTGATAGAATCCTATCAGCCAATCGGAATTTGAGGGATGCCATCTTGGATGATGTCATTTAAAGGAACCTTCATTCGCTGTTAGGACGTCGTTAGAAGAGGATGGATCCGCGCCGGCTGCTTCAAGATGGACCCGCACCACTCTGGATGGAAAAAGATAGAAGATGCCGTCTGGATGAAGACTTCCGACCCTCTGGAGGACCTCTTGCGGCCGGATAGGATGAAGACTTTGGACCCTCTGGAGGACCTCTTCTGGCCGGATAAGATGAAGACTTTGGACACTCTTCTGGATGGATCGGATGGTACCCGGCTGGGTGAAGGCAAGGTAGGAAGATCTTCAGGGGCTTAGTGTTAGGTTTTTTAAGGGTGGTTTGGGTGGGTTAGATTAGTGGTATGTGGATGGTGGGTTGTAATGTTGGGGGGGTTTTGTATGATTTTTTTAAGGCAAAAGAGCTGATTTCTTTGGGGCATGCCCCGCAAAAAGCCCTTTTAAGGGCTGGTAAGGTTATAGAGCTGTTAACTTTTTATTTTAGAATAGGGTAGGGCATTTTTTATTTTGGGGGGCATTGTTATTTTTTTAGGGGGCTTAGAGTAGGTGTAATTAGTTTAAAATTCTTGTAATCTTTTTTTATTTTTTGTAATTTAGTGGGGGTTTTTTTTGTAATTTAGCTTACTTGATTTAATTGTAGGTAATTGTAGGTAGAGTTAATTGATTTATTGATAGTGCAGTGTTAGGTTTAATTGTAACTTAGGTTAGGATTGATTTTACAGGTAATTTTGTAATTTTAACTAGGTAGCTATTAAATAGTAAATAACTATGTAATAGCTATTGTACCTGGTTAAAATAAATACAAAGTTGCCTGTAAAATGAATATAAATCCTAAAATAGCTACAATGTAATTATTATTTATATTGTAGCTATATTAGGGTTTATTTTACAGGTAAGTATTTAGCTTTAAATAGGAATATTTTTTTTTTAATAAGAAATAATTTATTTAGTTAGAATAAAATTATATTTAACTTAGGGGGGTGTTAGGGTTAGGGTTAGACTTAGCTTTAGGGGTTAATACATTTTTTAGAGTAGCGGCGAGGTCCGGTCGGCAGATTAGGGGTTAATACTTGAAGTTAGGTGTTGCAGATGTTAGGGAGGGCAGATTAGGGGTTAATAAAATTTATTATAGGGTTTGCGAGGCGGGAGTGAGGTGGTTTAGGGGTTAATACATTTATTATAGTGGCGGCGAGGTCCGGTCGGCAGATTAGGGGTTAATAAGTGTAGGTAAGGTAGCGGCGACGTTGGGGGGGCAGATTAAGGGTTAATAAATATAATATAGGTGTCGGCGATGTTGTAGGCAGCAGATTAGGGGTACATAGGGATAATGTAGGTTGCGGCGGTGTCCGGAGCAGCAGATTAGGGGTTAATAAGAATATGCAGGGGTCAGCGATAGCGGGGGTGGCAGATTAGGGGTTAATAAGTGTAAGGTTAGGTGTTTAGACTCGGGGAACATGTTAGAGTGTTAGGTGCAGACTTTGAAACTGTTTCCCCATAGGAAACAATGGGGCTGCGTTAGGAGCTGAACGCTGCTTTTTTGCAGGTGTTAGGTTTTTTTCAGCCCAAACTGCCCCATTGTTTCCTATGGGGGAATCGTGCACAAGCACGTTTTTCAAGCTAGCCACTACCGTAAGCAACGCTGGTATTGAGAGTTGAAGTGGCGGTAAATATGCCTGTACGCTCCCTTTTTGGAGCCTAACGTAGCCCTTCAGACAACTCTAAATACCAGCGTTATTTAAAAGGTGCGGGGGGGAAAAAACACGCGTAGCTAACGCACCTCTTTGGCCGCAAAACTCTAAATCTAGGCGAATGTTTCTTCGTTCTCTTGCTATCTTTATATAAAAAAGAAGGCATCTAAGCTTTTTTTCTTGGTTCAGAACTCTGGACAGCAGATTTTGATTGGTGGATGAATTTATCCACCAATCAGCAAGGACAACCTAGGCATCTAAACTTACATTCTTGCATTTCAAATACAGATTCCAAGAGAATGAAGAAAAATTGATAATAGGAGTATATTAGAAAGTTGCTTAAAATGTCATGCTCTATCTGAATCATAAAATAAAAAATTTGGGTTCAGTGTCCCTTTAAAATTGCATGCTATGAATCATGAAAGGAAAAAATGGTTTCATATCCCTTTAACCATGTGAAATGCTATTCAATTTATTAACATGATTGTAACTATGAATTGCATCACAAATGTTCTAAAAACCATTTAAGGCTAATTTATTGGAATTTCTACAATAATTATAGATTTTAAAGGGACAGAAAGGTCAAAATTGAAATGTGTCTGAATGCATTTCAATTTTAAATAGAAGCATTTTTGCAAAAATGCTTCTAGTAAAATGTACTACTGTTTCAGTTGCCGACTAGAGGATAAGGATAAAAACACCATGACTGCTGAGAAAGCAAACTGTGGTGTTTACTGCATCAGTGAAACATTAATTCGTGTCATTCAAGGCACTTCTTACTCTTTACGAAGGTGTGGAGTGTGTCTGCTAGTTCATTGAGCAATCACAGCATATGTGCTTATGCTGATATAAACCAGTAATAACGTTTACTCAAAGTATTTTTGCTAATAGAATAAATATTTCTAAATTGTTTTTAATCAAAATTAAAATATGCCCATTCACATTTCAATTTTGACCTTTCTATTTCTTTAAAATATTTGTTAGTTTTTTTTAAAAAAAATGCATTATTCTGAGTTTGAAGACTTACATTAGTTTTGGTTTTAGCAGATTATAATAACAATTTCTTATTTGGTTTATGCCAGAAGAAACTCAACCTGTGAAAAAAAAACTGTTTCTTAAAGGGACATGAAACTTAAATTTTTTTTCTTTCATAATTCAGAGAGAGAATAGAATTTTAAAATGTTTTCCAATGTATCTATATTATCTAATTTGCTTCATTCTATTGTTATTCTCTATTAAATAAGTAGCAATGCACTACTGGGAGCAAGTTAATTCATTGGAGTAACCAATAACATGATGCATATATGTGCAGTCACCAGCCTACCTATGTATCCTTTTCAACAAAAACTACCAAGAGAACAGAACAAATTAGATAATAGAAGTAAACTGTAAAGTTGTTTAAAAATTGGATTGTTATAGCCTTGGTTACTAAATAATCTAGATTTTATTAAAGACAGGAGGCAAATATTTTATGCATAATCTTTACTGACTTCCAAAACAGCAGCAAAGAACAAGTAACATAGGAAGAAAAACAACCAATCAGCAACAAGCAGATAATATAATCCCACAGCAACAGTAAATATCTTCCTCTTTTCGCTGCCGAACAGAAGAAAGGTCTCAACATAAACAGGAGACGGACACCAAGAATCCATCGCAGATCTGTCTGACGTCTTTGACAAAATGGAAGGTAGAAGGCCTTTTACACTGAAAAATAAACAAAGAGAGCGGTAACACTGCTACTAAGAAGGAAAAACCTGAGGAAAAAACAAAGGTTAACATGAACAAATAAAATTCACAATTAAGATTTTTTTTTTTGGGTGGGGGGGATGGAAAGAGGAGGGAAAATATTTGCCTCCTGTCTTTATTAAAATCTAGATTATTTAGTCACCAAGGCTATAATAATACAAATTATATGGCAATACAGGAGGCTTCATATTTTATGCATTTTTTAACGCCCAGAAAGGACAGACTGGAATGCGTGAAAAACTGAAATAGAATTGAGAAAAAGTAGAAGCAGAAGACCAATCTGCCGCTAACAATAAATCCCGAACATTGCAACCCGGACAAAAAGGCATTGGAAGCCGCAGTCCCTCTGACAGAGTGGGCCCCAAAAGAGGAGGAAACTCCTGCCTCCGACATAAGCCATTAAACCCATCTAGCCAAGGTAGGGGAAGAAACAGGACATTACTTTAAGGCAAAGAGCCTCACAAATTTGGGGATCTGTCAGAAAATAAGGATAAAACAAAGATTTTAGGGATGACTTAGTCCTGCGGGAAATGGCAAACGAAATTCCCTCAGGGGAAAAAGAGATGGAATGAACATCCAGGGCCCTGATGTCAGAGACCCGACGAAAAGAAATCAAGCAAAGCAACTTGGTCAATTTCCCGGCTTACTGCTTAAGGGAAAGCAAAGAGTTATCGGGCCAATCTCTAATAAAAGAGAGAACCAGATTGACGTCCCAAAGGCTCAAATAACGAGATTGGGGAGGATTCTTAAGAAGAATGGCCTTAAGAAGACAACAGACTAAAGGGTGTTTTCCCGCAGGGACACTCTCAAAGGGAAGATGACCCGCTGAAAAGGCCAAACAAAATAGATTGATTGTGCGGTAAGCCTTACCCTGCAAAAAAAGTTCCGTAAGAAAGTTTACAATCATGAGAAGAGAGGTAGAAAAGGGATCAACATCCCATCCCATGCACCAACTAACCCAGAATGCCTAGGCTGAAGCATAAGATTTCCTAGTAGGAAAGGGAAGGGAAGTCTCTCGCGAAAGGCCCTTGGAGGACCAGGATCCCCTGAAATCTGCCAAGCCAGAAGGTTCACTGAAAGCGAAAAGATCCACTGAAAGGGGTCCAAAGATGTGACTGATCTCTAGAAAAACTTGATGGTTCAGCATCCAGTCACTGCAATCTCTCCAGTGGCAATAAAACCAGTCCGCTGTTAAGTTGGAAACGCCGGGGATAAATTGGGCACGGACATAAATCCTTTGTTCCAAACAAAAGCGATAAAAATGGGACGTTAAATATGAAAAAGCTTTCGAGTGAGTCCCACCTAGACGATTGATATAATGGACAGCCGAAAAATTGTCCATACGTAAAAGAATACAGCAACCGGTAATATTTTTCTAAAAACTGCAAACGGCAATTTATGTGAAGGTTGGATTCCTTCACTATCCAAGGGCTGCAAGTAGAGGATGTTCCACAAGAGGCACCCCAGCCTAAAAGGCTCGCATCGGAAGAAAGAATGAAACCTCGGGAAGATGCGAAAATCACTCTGCCATTCCAGGCCTCCATGTGCTGCAGCCACCAAGACATCTCTGATCGAACTTCGTTCATCAGAAATATCTGTTGTTGGTAGGAACGGAACTCCTGAAAACATTGAATCTTTAGCAGCTGCACAGCACAGTAATGAATGGGAGCCAGAAATATGGCCTGGATTGAAGAGGATAGGAGTCCAATGATCCTCGACAATTGGCGGATGGAGATGGAGACGGCTCTTAGAGCTGATTGAATCTCTGCTTTGATACGATCTATCTTCTCTTGAGGGAGGAGAAGATGACCGAGGGTAGCATCTATGGAGAATCCCAGAAACTCTACAGGCTGTATAGGGGAAAGGCTTGACTTCTCTTCGTTGATTACAAAACCCAGAGAGGAGAAGCTTTCTTGAAGCTGAGAGAGCAACAGGTCCTTGTCTTGTGCCATCAGAAGGATATCGTCCAGGTATACCACTAGATGGAATCCGCGAGCCCTGAGGCAAGCCAACACTGGTCTGAGAAGCTTCATAAAGCACCAGGGGGCTGAGCTGAGTCCGAAAGGGAGACAGGTAAACTGCCAAAGGTGGTCTGCCCATCTGAACTGAAGATACTTCCAACAGAGAAATAAGCGTCCTTCAGGTCCAAACAAACCATCCAATCATTCAGACAGAGGAGTACTCTCAGCATATGGATGCCCTCCAATTTGAAGTGGCAGTATACTACAAAAAAGTTGAGGTCCCTCAAGTTGATGACAGGACGAAAACCTCCTGACTTTTTTTGAAACCAGAAAGAGATTGCTCAGGAAACCTGGAGGAGAGTTCTGGGAAACAAGTTCTATAGCTCCTTTTGAGAGAAAAGACAAGACTTCTTCTTTGATAAGGTTCTGTCCTTCTACAGACAGGCGTAAGGGATTGGGAAGATGGGTTTTGAAGGGAGGGCAAATAAATTCTATGACAAAACCCTGAACGGTTTGGAGAACCCAGGAATCTGCAGACAGGGACAACCAATTTTGGAAAAAATGGGCGAGTCTGCCCACAAACAACAAGTGGAAAGAAGGATGGGGACTCACCTTGGTTGGTTTTAGGAAGGGCCGGAGGGATTCGTAAGGCTGATCGTCTGGGTTCCGCAGGTCTAGTTCTGAATGGGAACATGGCTCTGTTGTGATACCGGTGGGTATTGTGGTTGGTAGTATCCTGGTGGGTACTGAGGTTGATTGAGGTCCATGAACTGTTGTTGGCCTAAATTTTGGTGGCTAGGCAGATGACCTCTGTATCTGCCAGCCCTGGCAAAAACCCACCTGGGTTGAAAAACTTTCCTGAGAGAGGCCTGACTTTTGTCAATCAATGTGAAAGTTGAAACATAATCCCTCATAATAGTAAGAAAGGGGTCTCCGAATAATAGGCCTTTGACTTGAGAGCCTGCCTCTTCAGTTGCTAGAACAGCCAATTTGGGGTCAATGTGTAGCAACGCAGCTCTACATCTTTCAATGGAGATCGCCACATTCGTGTTACCCAGTAGATAAAAGGCTCTAAAAGCCCAATCTCTGATCATGGAAGGATCCAATGAGGAACCGGAAAGATGAGCATCATCGTCAAGAAGAAGAATTTGAGCTAAAGGGCCAGAAAAGTCTAGGAGTTTATCCTGTGCCCCACAAAGGGATCTTTCCAGTCCCTTCCTTGGATCCTTACCTTTCCTAGTAAGAAAGGTTACCAGCTTAGAGTCAAATTTGGGGGTGGTAGATTCTCTGCCCGGGAGCGAAGGTCTACGACATTCTGCTCTGAGGAGAGCCCTGTCCTTTTGATCTAAAGGTTGATGAAGACGTCTTTGAAGGAACCTAGACAGATGAGGAGGGAGAGACCACTCAGAAGAGTGGGGGTGTCTGATATGTTTGGGATTAAAAATGGGATTCCTAGTGGGATCCAGAAGATCCCCATCTGCATCTTCATCTATATGAGTCCACTCAGAGGGGCCTTGAGGATGGGCCATAGGGGGCTCTCCCTCAGAGGGACTGCCCGAATCCCAATCGAGTTCCGGGCAGAAATCCCTTCTGATCCAGATCCCTCAAATCAAAAATTTCAGAGTCTGTGTCCAGATTTCCCTGATTAAAATCCCCAGGGTTAAAGATTCTTTTACCCCGATTTACCTCCGGGGGTGAGGTTCTAACACCCCTATTAGTTTTGCCCATGGGAAGGGCTTTCATTTTGCGTGCCGGGTCTTTCCCTTTTTTAGAGGGAGGAATAGATTGGAAACACCACCGTCTTTTATGGTCTTGAGGGCACTCTTCCTCTGAATCAGAGGAAAGGGAGGAATCCACATTTGGAGATTTTTGTCTAACTGGAGTTTCAGGGGGAGGGGCAGAAGTGAAGGGTTGATCCCTCTGTGCCAAGGCCTGTTGCACCGTAAGATTAATAAGATCCAAAACTTCCTCTTTGGTAAAAGAGGTCATATCTGAGGACATATTGAACCTGCAATAAACAGGTAATAAACATCATGCATAAAAGAATAAAGAAAATAATTTATTAAAATAAATTATATATGAAAAATTTACAAAACCAATAATATGATTATAGTGTAAAACAATGTTACTGTTGTTTTTTTTCCCAAAAGACCACTGTTGTCTGCAGGAGGAGTGAAGAGAATCACGTGACCAGGCCTGAGAGGCCGACCGCGATCGTCAGCAGGAGGAAGAAGCCTGCAGAAGAAGCCTGCTGACGATGGCAGGATGGAAATGCCTCAGAGCGACATAGAGGCGGAGGTAAGAAGGGAACTGAAATTCCAAATACCCTCGTGCAGCGGCAGCGTTCAAAAATATGACACGCTACCGTTGCACGTACTGAACCACCAATGCTAAGATATATATAGCAATAAAATACAACTTGTTAAAATACAATTACGGAAAATACAATTACGGATAAAAATACAAACATATTCGGAATACATTATTAACTATTAGCTAATAAAATAAAAATGGAAATATAATAGAGGAAAATAAAAAAAAATTCCTTAAAGTTATTATTATTATTTTACTGAAATAGTACAATAATTATTCTAGTTACATATGAACTACAAGTAGATAAAGAAAACTACTTAATACAAAATATATAAACATATAATATCTATTAAAGTTAACATAAGAGAAAACATCACCTGCTGACTGGAAGGCTGCAAAGAAAAGAGGAAGCTATTTACTGTTGCTGTGGGATTTTATTATCTGCTTGTTGCTGATTGGTTGTTTTTCTTTCTATGTTACTTGTTCTTTGCTGCTGTTTTGGAAGTCAGTAAAGATTATGCATAAAATATGAAGCCTCCTGTCTTGACATAAAATCGCATGCTCTATCTGAATCATGAAAGAAAAAAAAATATGTTGCTTTAATATTTCCTAGCTGTTCCTAGGTTTTGATAGTTTGAATTATCCTAATTCCAATAATTTTAAGTCATGCCTAATTATAATTCCATGTACTGATACAAAGTACATGTAATTTACTCTTCATCACATTGATTTAGCATATTTTTAGTGTAGTAAACAATATATATTATTATATTAAACATAGCTGCATCATGACCCATATACATAGTTGCATCATGATCCATGTTTTTAAAAAGAGTTTACCACCATGGTGGCTAATTTAATTAATATTAATGATGATTGCCCCTTGTGTTAGAAATAACTTTTTTCCCCCATACTGAATGAAGATTTATTTCTTCACCTAAAATATAACAGCAGTTCTTGGCTTACATGTGATTAAAATGTACATATTTGTAATCTTGACAATGACGTTTGCATTATGATGATAATCTCATGTTAGTTAGTGGTATACAAGTTTCATAGTTTAAAAGTGTGATTTGAGCAGTATTCTGAGCTTTTAATGATCCAGAAAACTATTGTTTATTCAATTTTGAATTAATAATACATGAAAACATGTGTTAAAAAATAGATGTGAGGGCAGCCATGATACATCATTAGGAGGCAACTATGATAGAACATTTAAAATAGGTGAAATATTTTTTCAAGTAGTTGATAGTGGATAATTACAACCCTAAAAACAATCATAAGGAAAGTTGGGCAAGTGTTTTTTAATGGACTGTGGTACCATTGATGAGATGTGCCAATGCTAAATATTTTGTGGTCCAAAGTTAAAAGAAAAAAATAGATAAAAAAATGATTTCCAATGGATTGGGATCTCCTGAAATGTAAAAACTTTTGTAAAACCTTTAATAATTACCTCAGAGCATGGCTCTTCTAATTGACTATAATAGATTCCTAGATGTGCATATCCTTTTCATTTGATTAAGAAATATGTATGTTCAATCTATCTATCTATCTATCTATCTATCTATCTATCTATCTATCTATCTATCTATCAATCTTGATTAAAACTTGTGAGCTTTAAATGGACAGTAAACACTTTGAGATTGTAATATAAAATGCTAAATTAATTAAAACACAGCTGTAGTATACTTTCATTATTTAAATTGCCCCATTTTCCTGTAATTAAATTTGAAAATTGTTGATTTTCCCATCCTGAAAACTGACAAAAGTATAAGAAATCCTCATATTGCCATCACCCCCAGCCCTGACCTTGCGACCAAACTGTACAATAAAACAAGCATATGTCTGTCTCTAATTTGCTAATTATTTTTTGCTGAAACTAATTAATAGCAATTTTGTCCAGATTGGCTCCTCCAAGTAAGCAAAGTGATGGGTGGGTTTTGACCATTTCAAATTATTTGCAGTAAACAAGGTGTTAATAGTAGGTCTCTATCTGGTGAAATCTGTTACCACCCGGCTGCCACGTCCATTTGTAGTGCACTGGGAAATGAGCAGGTGCCAAGCAGTCTCTCAAAGGAAGTGATAAGGAAACAATAGTGCCTTCAGTTCTCAAGTGGTTTTAAGCCTACATTTTAAACAATTAAAAATAACTTAACAGAAAAAAAAATTCTATAAGAAAATCTGAGCAACTCATAATTCAAAAAGTCCTTTAAGCACAGCTAGTAGTTCTTACTTACTCATTTGTGTATAGCTCTTACAGGAAAATATGTTATAAATAAAATGGTTTCACAAAGAATAGATTTCCCAACAGAGAGTTCTTTTTCCAAATCACATTTATTTTCGTAAATTCAATTTCTGCTCTGCTATTGATGTGGTTCCTTGGTGTGGAATAACTTGCGTTGTTTTGATTGCTTTTATTATAAACCATGTGCTGTACTTTAAAGTTAATACGGATCTTACCTGTAGCTACATTACAGTTGTCTTTATGTTTTCAGGCACAATTTTCATACTTATAAAAGAAAATCCGAAAATATTCAATACAGTGTATTAAAATGAGAATTGCATTATACACGTGATACTGCATTTTGAACTAACCAATACATAATTCCCAATGAAACATTTATAAAAGAAAAATGAAATGAACAGTAAAATAAATTACTTCCTCCCATCTCTAGACATGTATAACAAATGTATTTATCTTACAATCTTCACTCACAAGCTTGCCTACCATCCACTCATATATATATATATATATATATATATATATATATATATAAAAATATAACAAACCTTATATTCAACAGGTTCCAAAACTCACCAAATGCCTATACATACACAGATTCCATCAAACTCACTTATATTCCCCACAATGCAATTCTAGTATTAATAACATAAACATGGTTATCATCCTTTTAAACTGTCTTTATTGTTGACCTCTCACATGGTGGCCTGCCTACATTTTAGCTAGTCACTGAGGTGTAGATAGTGTGGTATGAAGCACATTTTCTTTTGTGATACAGACAGAGCATTCCATTTTACAAAAGTTTCCAATGTACCAACTATTATCAAATTTGCTTAGTTTCCATGAGATTCTGTGTTACTTTCTTAGGCATCTGGAGAACAACATGGCAGGAAATAGTGAAGTTATCTAGTGCTCTTACAGATGGATACAATTTTTGTAAAACTGCTGCCATATAGGGCTCCATAAAAGGGCTTTTAAGCATGTCCATGTTTTTCAACAAAAGATACTAAACAATTTAAGAAAAAATTATATTAGAAGTAAATTAGAACGTTGTTTAAAATTGCATTCTCTATTGGAATCAGGAAAGAAAAAAAATTGAGTTTCATATCCCTTTAATTTTAATCTCATCCTTCTGCTTTTTATAGTAAATACTGTTTGTACTCTGATATATATACTGTATATATATATATATATATATATATATATATATATGTATTGTTTTTTATTTTCATTAAATATATCAATTGTTTCTCCTCTCTGTCTACAGGTTTCTGCTATCTATCAACCCTTGGACCAACTCCAGATGTCAGTTTCATTGCTGACTTATTTAACCTGTTTCTACCAGCAGTTATCCTAGAGGATATCAACATGTTTACTGTCAACCATGCTGTATCTAATCTGTCTCTAACCTCCCTTTTGGCCTCTCCTTCCAACTTTTGTGACAACCAGCTATTAATATAAAGTCTTGCCATACTACAGAATCCCTATGTACCCCTAATCTGCTGCCCCTAACATCGCCGACACCTACATAATATTTATTAACCCCTAATCTCCCCCCCCCCAACGTCGCCGCTACCTTACCTACACTTTTTAACCCCTAATCTGCCGACCGGACCTCGTCGCTACTCTAATAAATGTATTAACCCCTAAAGCTAAGTATAACCCTAACACCCCCCTAAGTTAAATATAATTTAAATGTAACAAAATAAAATAGATAAGGTAGGGAGATCTTCAGGGGCTTAGTGTTAGGTTTTTTAAGGGGGGTTTGGGTGGGTTAGATTAGGGGTATGTGGGTGGTGGGTTGTAATGTTGGGGGGGGTATTGTATGTTTTTTTTAAATGCAAAAGAGCTGTTTTCTTTGGGGCATGCCCCGCAAAAGGCCCTTTTAAGGGCTGGTAAGGTAAAAGAGCTGTTAACTTTTTATTTTAGAATAGGGTAGGGCATTTTTTTATTTTGGGGGCTTTGTTATTTTTTTAGGGGAGTATGTGTAATTAGTTTAAAATTCTTGTAATCTTTTTTTATTTTTTGTAATTTAGTGTTTGTTTGTTTGTTATTTTGTTTAGTTGATTTAATTGTAGATAATTGTAGATAGTTTAGTTAATTAATTTATTGATAGTGTAGTGTTAGGTTTAATTGTAACTTAAGTTAGGATTTATTTTACCGGTAATTTTGTAATTATTTTAACTAGGTAGCTATTAAATAGTTATTAACTATTGAATAGCTATTGTACCTATTTAAAATAAATACAAAGTTGTCTGTAAAATAAATATAAATGCTAAAATAGCTAAAATATAATTATTTGTTATATTGTAGCTATATTAGGGTTTATTTTACAGGTAAGTATTTAGCTTTAAATAGGATTAATTTATTTAATAAGATTTATTTTATTTTGTTAGATTTAAATTAAATTTAATTTAGGGGGGTGTTAGGGTTAGGGTTATACTTAGCTTTAGGGGATAATACATTTATGAGTAGCGGCGAGGTCCGGTCGGCAGATTAGGGGTTAATACTTGAAGTTAGGTGGCGGCGATGTTAGGGAGGGCAGATTAGGGGTTAATACTATTTATTATAGGGTTTTTGAGTCGGGAGTGAGGTGGTTTAGGGGTTAATACATTTATTATAGTGGCGGCGAGGTCCGGTCGGCAGATTAGGGGTTAATAAGTGTAGTTAGGTAGCGGCGACGTTGGTGGGGCAGATTAGGGGTTAATAAATATAATATAGGGGTCGGCGATGTTAGGGGCAGCAGATTAGGGGTAGATAGCTATAATGTAGGTTGTGGCGGTGTACGGAGCGGCAGATTAGCGGTTAATAATAATATGCAGGGGTCAGCGATAGCGGGGACGGCAGATTAGGGGTTAATAAGTGTAAGGTTAGGGGTGTTTAGACTCGGGGTTCATGTTAGGGTGTTAGGTGCAGACTTAGGAAGTGTTTCCCCCTAGGAAACAATGGGGCTGCGTTAGGAGCTGAACGCTGCTTTTTTGCAGGTGTTAGGTTTTTTTCAGCTCAAACTGCCCCATTGTTTCCTATTGGGATATTGTGCACGAGCACGTTTTTCAAGCTGGCCGCGTCCGTAAGCAACGCTGGTATTTAGAGTTGCAGTGGCGGTAAATTATTCTCTACGCTCCCTTTTTGGAACCTAACGCAGCCCTTCAGAGAACACTAAATACCTGCGTTGTTTAAAAGGTGCGGGGGGAAAAAAACATGCATAGCTAACGCACCCCTTCTAACGCAAAACTCTAAATCCAGGCGTAAGTATTTACTGTAAATATTTAAGATTTGCTAATGTGAATATGCTATGTTGTTTGCCCAATGTCATTTTTTCCCACCATATTATTTTTTCTCCATTGACGGGTAAATGCCAGCGCAAAATAAGATTTTTTTGAACTTGTAATATGAACTCAACCCATCTAGCGCAAAAAGCTTAACTCTAGTGGAGATTTTGCCATTGCGAAAAAAATACAGCGCCACTTGTAATCTAGCCCTTAATACAATAGGAAACTGTCATGATTTAGAAAAGATTTGCCATACTCACAGGTTAAGGCACAACATTGGTTTTGTGCATAGACAAAACCCACTAATAACATTTTATATGTACTTAAAGGGACAGTATACACTCATTTTCATATAACTGCATGTAATAGACACTACTATAAAGAATAAGATGCACAGATACTGATATAAAAATCCATTATAAAACTGTTTAAAAACTTACTTAGAAGCTGTCAGTTTGGCTCTGTTGAAAAGGTAGCTGGAAAGCCCACTGCAAGTGGCAAATAAGACACTCCCCCTTCTTTTGCATATGAAAAGACCCTTTACACAAACAGGAGCAAGCTGGAGAAGGTAGCTGACAGTATTCACATAAAACTTTGGGGCTTGGTTAGGAGTCTGAAAATCAGAGCAATGTTATTTAAAAATAAGCAAAACTATACATTTATTTAAAAAAAAAACCTTTATGGGCTATATAAATAGATCATCTACAAAACATTTATGCAAAGAAAACATGAGTTTATAATGTCCCTTTAATATACAATGTTTCAGATTCATCAAAGGGACAGTCTAGGCCAAAATAAACTTTCATGATTCAGCTAGAGCATGCCATTTTAAACAATTTTCCAATTTACTTTTATCACCAATTTTGCTTTGTTCGCTTGGTGTTCTTAGTTGAAAGCTTAACCTAGGAGGTTCATATGCTAATTTCTTAGACCTTGAAGGCCACCTCTTTTCAGAATGCATTTTAACAGTTTTTCACCACTAGAGGGTGTTAGTTCACGTATTTCATATAGATAACACTGTGCTCGTGCTCATGCACGTGAAGTTATCTTGGAGCAGGCACTGATTGGCTAAACTGCAAGTCTGTCAAAAGAACTGAAATAAAGAGGTAGTTTGCAGAGGCTTAGATACAAGATAATCACAGAGGTTAAAAATATATTATAATATAACTGTGTTGGTTATGCAAAACTGGGGATTGGGTAATAAGGGGATTATCTATCTTTTAAAATAATAAAAATTCTGGTGTAGACTGTCCCTTTAAGGCTATATTCATATCTAGTCCAAATTTTATTCATCCAAAATTAAAAGCATATACCAGACACAGGTAGATACCTTAATAAATCAAAGGGAAGCTAGGGGGACCATAGGCCCAATGATGCGGAGGGTCTATGGTCCCTCTTTCTTTTCACACTGCTTTATTATTTAAATATAATTATTGCTTTTACTTACTTTCTCACTGATTCCCCTTTGTCTCTTAGGTTTTATTTTTTTCAAAACATGGTGAGCAGTACAGTCAGTAACAAGTCATAGCACCCACTCCTGTGATGTCCACTCCCAACCACTGCTTCAGCCTGCCTCGGTCTCAGCATTTTTATATGACAAATGCCAGGAGTGTGCTCTCCTTTCAGTCTGTAAAAATTGAACCGTATGCTACCTAAGGGGCAGACTGCTAAAAGTAATTTAAGAAACCTTATTAGTATCAGGTTTTTATTGAAATATTTTGTTCAATGCGTGCAGTCAGCATTTTCGTCTATGCTTAAAGGGACAGTCTACTTCAGAATTATTATTGTTTAATAAGATAGATAATCCCTTTATTATCCATTCCCCAGTTTTGCATAACCAACACTGTTGTATTAACACACTTATTACCCTTTTGATTATCTTGTATATAAGGCCTCTGCAGACTCCCCCTTATCTCAGCCCTTTGACAGATGTTAATTTTAGCCAATCAGTGCTGACTCTTAAATAACTCCACGGAGTGAGCACAATGCTATCTATATGACACACATGAACTAGCTCTGTCTAACTGTGTAAAACTGTCAAAATGCACTGAGGCAGGATGTGATTTTTAACAGTTTAGAAATCTGTTTGAGTCTACTTAGGTTAAGCTTGCAGGAAAGAATACCAAAAGAACAAAGCAAATGTTATTATAAAAGTAAATTGGAAAGTTGTTTAAAATGATATGCCCTATATGAATCATAAAAGATTAATTTTGACTAGACTGTCCCTTTAAGTTAATATTGTGCTAACGCTTCCATATGACATTGGATTTAAAGGAACAGAATTTATTTTAAATTAAGGTAAACCATTTTTTGGGGATTTAATTTATTTTTAAATTTATTTTTATATGTAATGTTTAGTGCTGCCCCAGGCTTAGGGGGGGTAGTTATCAAGCCGTCAACCTCAAATACGCTGGAATTCCGCAGCGTATTTGTGGCGAGGCTGATACGCCTTAGTTATCAAAGGCTCGAGACCGGCAAAAGTAGAATTTTGTGACGTAAGCTTCGATCCGCCGGACTCAGTCCAACACAGAAAGATTCTTACGTCACTCCAGATGTGCGGCACATTCTCACTACTTTTGCTAGTTATCAAATGACTAGCAGGTACACTCTGCACTTTTACGGCCCAGCGTACCTGGTTTTCAATCCGCCGCCCCTGGAGGCGGCGGATCCCATATGAATCAATGGGAGTCTGACCATAGCGAAAGTACAAGTTCGCTGCTGACAGACATCCCATTCATTCCTATGGTAGCTGTCTACACCTAACACCCTAACATGTAACCCGAGTCTAAACACCACTAATCTGTCCCCCCTACACCGCCGCAACTAAATAAAGTTATTACCCCCCTAAACCGCCGCTCCCGGAGCCCACCGCAAGCTACTCTATACATATTAACCCCTAAACCGCCGCTCCCGGAGTCCACCGCAACTATAATAAATGTATTAACCCCTAAACCGCCGCTACCTGAACCCGCCGCAACCTATATTAAATGTATTAACCCCTATCCTGCCCCCCCTACACCGTCGCCACCTATAATAAATGTATTAACCCCTAATCTGCCCCCCCTACACCGTCGCCACCTATAATAAATTTATTAACCCCTATCCTGCCCCCCACTACGCCGCTGCCACTGTAATAAATTTATTAACCCCTAAACCTAAGTCTAACCCTAACCCTAACCCTAACGCCCCCCTAACTTAAATATTAATTAAATAAATCTAAATAATATTTTTATTATTAGCTAAATTAATCCTATTTAAAACTAAATACTTACCTTTAAAATAAACCCTAATATAGCTACAATATAACAAATAATTATATTTTAGCTATTTTAGCATTTATATTTTATTTTACAGACAACTTGTATTTATTTTAAATAGGTACAATAGCTATTAACTAGTTATTAACTATTTAATAGCTACCTAGCTAAAATAAAGAGAAATTAACCTGTAAAATAAAAACTAACCTAAGTTACAATTACACCTAACACTACACTATACTTAAATAAATTATTCCTATTTAAAACTAAATACTTACCTGTAAAATAAACCCAAAGATAGCTACAATGTAATTAATAATTACATTGTAGCTATCTTAGGATTTATATTTATTTTACAGGTAACTTTGTATTTATTTTAGCTAGTTAGAATAGTTATTAAATAGTTATTAACTATTTAATAACTACCTAGCTAAAAGAAATACAAAATTACCTGTAAAATAAATCCTAACCTAAGTTACAATTAAACCTAATACTACACTATCATTAAATTAATTAAATAAACTACCTACAAATAACTACAATTAAATACAATTACATAAACTAACTAAAGTACAAAAAATAAAAAAATAAGTTACAAACATTTTACAAATATTACAACAATTTTAAGCTACTTACACCTAATCTAAGCCCCCTAATAAAATAACAAACCCCCCCCAAAATAAAAAAAATCCCTACCCTATTCTAAATGAAATAAAGTTCAAAGCTCTTTTACCTTACTAGCCCTTAAAAGGGCCTTTTGTGGGGGCATGCCCCAAAGTTCAGCTCTTTTGCCTGTAAAAGAAAAATACAACCCCCCCCAACATTAAAACCGACCACCCACATACCCCTAATCTAACCCAAACCCCCCTTAAAATAACCTAACACTAATCCCCTGAAGATCATCCTACCTTTAGTTGTCTTCACTCAGCCGAACCACCGATGGAACTGAAGAGGACATCCGGAACCGGCAGAAGTTATCCTCCAAGGGGGTGCTGAAGATATCTTCCATCCGATGAAGTGATTCTCCAAGCGGCGCTGAAGAAATCTTCCATCCGGGCGAGGTCATCTTCCAAGAGGCGCTGAAGAAGTCGTCTATCCGGGCGAGGTCATCGTCGAAGCCGGGTCTTGAATGTTCATCCTGCCGCAGCGGAACATCCTCCTTTCCCGACGAACTACCGACGAATGAAGGCTCCTTTAAGGGACGTCATCCAAGATGGCGTCCCTTCAATTCCGATTGGCTGATAGGATTCTATCAGCCAATTGGAAATTAAGGTAGGAAAAATCTGATTGGCTGATGGAATCAGCCAATCAGATTCAAGTTCAATCCGATTGGCTGATCCAATCAGCCAATCAGATTGAGCTCGCATTCTATTGGCTGTTCCGATCAGCCAATAGAATGCAAGCTCAATCTGATTGGCTGATTGGATCAGCCAATCAGATTGAACTTGAATCTGATTTTTCCTACCTTAATTCCGATTGGCTGATAGAATCCTATCAGCCAATCAGAATTGAAGGGATGCCATCTTGGATTGACGTCCCTTAAAGGAGCCATCAATTCGTCGGTGGTTCGTCGGGAAAGGAGGATGTTCCGCGTCGGCGGGATGAACATTCAAGACCCGGCTTCGACGATGACCTCGCCCGGATAGAAGACTTCTTCAGCGCCTCTTGGAAGATGACCTCGCCCGGATGGAAGATTTCTTCAGCGCGGCTTGGAGAATCACTTCATCGGATGGAAGATTTCTTCAGCGCCCCTTGGAGGATAACTTCTGCCGGTCCGGATGTCCTCTTCAGTTCCATCGGTGGCTCGGCTGAGTGAAGACAACTAAAGGTAGGATGATAGTCAGGGGATTAGTGTTAGGTTATTTTAAGGGGGGTTTGGGTAAGATTAGGGGTATGTGGGTGGTGGGTTTTAATGTTGGGGGGGTTGTATTTTTCTTTTACAGGCAAAAGAGCTGAACTTTGGGGCATGCCCCCACAAAAGGCCCTTTTAAGGGCTGGTAAGGTAAAAGAGCTTTGAACTTTATTTAATGTAGAATAGGGTAGGGCATTTTTTTATTTTGGGGGGGTTTGTTATTTTATTAGGGGGCTTAGATTAGGTGTAAGTAGCTTAAAATTGTTGTAATATTTGTAAAATGTTTGTAACTTATTTTTGTATTTTTTGTAACAGCTTTTTTTATTTTTTGTACTTTAATTAGTTTATATCATTGTATTTAATTGTAGTTATTTGGAGGTAGTTTATTTAATTTATTTAATGATAGTGTAGTATTAGGTTTAATTGTAAATTAGGTTAGGATTTATTTTACAGGTAATTTTGTATTTCTTTTAGCTAGGTAGTTATTAAATAGTTAATAACTATTTAATAACTATTCTAACTAGCTAAAATAAATACAAAGTTACCTGTAAAATAAATATAAATCCTAAGATAGCTCCAATATAATTATTATTTATATTGTAGCTATATTAGGGTTTATTTTACAGGTAAGTATTTAGTTTTAAATAGGAATAATTTATTAAAGTATAGTGTAGTGTTAGGTGTAATTGTAACTTAGGTTTAGTTTTTATTTTACAGGTACATTTCTCTATATTTTAGCTAGGTAAGGCTATTAAATAGTTAATAACTATTTAATAGCTATTGTACCTAGTTAAAATAAATTGAAAGGTGCCTGTAAAATAAAAATAAATCCTAAGATAGCTACAATATAATTATTATTTATATTGTAGCTAGATTAGGGTTTATTTTAAAGGTAAGTATTTAGTTTTAAATAGGATTAACTTAGTTAATAATAGAAATAATATTTAGATTTATTTAATTAATATTTAAGTTAGGGGGGTGTTAGGGTTAGTGTTAGACTTAGGTTTAGGGGTTAATAATTTTATTACAGTGGCGGCGGTGTAGTGGGGGGGCAGGATAGGGGTTACTAGGTATAATGTAGGTGGCAGCGGTGTCCGGGAGCGGCGGTTTAGGGGTTAATACATTTATAAGACTTGCGGCAGGGGTCTAGGAGCGGCGGTTTAGGAGTTAGTAACTTTATTGAGTTGCGGGGGGCTCCGGGGGCGCCGGTATAGGGGGGTAGAACAGTGTAGTTTAGTGTGAGTGCTTAGTGACAGGCTAGCAAGAAAGCTGTCAAACAGCCGAAGAGCAGCGAGATCGGATGAGTGATAACTCTCACAGTCCGCTGCTCATCGCCCTGCGGCTTTTTGACAGCTTTTTTGATAACTTAGGCGTATTTTTTCAGGTCCGCGCGGCGAAGGTAGGCGAGCTTAGGCGGCGTATTGGGGCAGGATCGAAGGCAGGAAAGTAGACACGTTGATAACTACCCCCCTTAGGCCTAGATGGAGTAATGTGCTTCATTTTTATATGTAAGTATGTATTGAAGTATTATTAAGAACATAACAGCAACTGGTTTTGCAGTAAAGTCTCATTGAGTTTGGATTTTTCTTCCATCAATGCATTATTTTACACTTTGCAGTGTTACACTTCAGGACAAATTACTGGGATTTATAGTTTAACACTACAAAGTGAAAAAATTATGCATTCAGGGAAGAAAAAACCAAACGTTAATTACAAACTCACTAACACTTTACTGACTGTTACAAATGAGGAATGGGACTTGGGAATTACTAGTCCAGATGATGTAAAATTTAGTAAACAATGTAGTATTGCAGTGAGTAAGGCTAGTAGAATACTTGGATGTATTGGTAGAGGTATTTGCAGCAGAAATAATAAGAAATTATTAGTTAAACCTCTCATTTAGTATTGTGTGCAGTTCTGGAGACCATATTTCCAGAAGGATATAAACAAACTTGAATCTGTGTAAAGTAAAGTACTAAAAAAAGTGGTACATGGTATAAAAATAAAATGTACCAGGAGAGGCTCAGTAACCTAAATATGTATAGCTTAGAGGAAAGAAGGGCAAGAGGTGATGTGATTTTCAAGTATATTAAAGCTGAAGCTTTGAGTATTTTACATAAAGAGGAAAATTAAAGAACATGACCTCAAGATGAAGGGTAGTATAATAAGGAGTAATTTGCGGAAGCACTTCTTTACAGAAAGGGTGATTGGTTTTATGGGAGTAAACTTCAACAAGAGCTGGTAATAATAAACACTGTGGGATACTTTAAAAATGCCTGGGATAAGCATAAGGCTATGCTCCAAACTAGATATGTTTATACTTTTAGGGACCAGACCTGCTGGACCTTTGGCTCTTATCTGCTATCAAAATCTATGCTTCTATGGTGGAAACTGTCGTTAAGCATAATACCTTCCGGCAGCATTTTTATTTTGTGAGCTTGCACAAAACCAATTGTGACTCAATGGAATCAAACACAATATAATTGCTCCACTTACTTGAGATTGTAACTTTAAGTCATATTCAAGGTGCCACATAAGAAAAATATACTTTTTCATTTAAAAGTAATACCTGTTTAAAATTTCCATATGCCTTAAGCTATGTAAAAGAATATGGTAATAATTCCATTTCCCAATGTCTAAAATAATGCTCCCCCAGTCTAAGTTTAAGAGCAAGATAGACCCTTCTTTCTTCTACCCCCCCCCCCCTCTTTTCATAGATTCATCTGTCTCACAGGCTGAATAGGCTTTATTTCTCCCACTCTGTCTCTCACAGAAAATAAGCTGTTTTCTCTCTCCCAGCCTCATCATTAGTTTCACAGATTAAAATAATATCTCACTCTCTATCCCAAGTTCATCCCTATTCACAAGCTCAGCCTCTGCCACAATCTAAGACACTCTCAACGTCTTTAATTTTACTTCTAAACATGGCCCTTCTTCTTATCTTTTAATCCTTCTCTCCAAATAGAAAATCTTATATTACTTGCAATGTGCCAGATTACAAGTGGCACGCTATGGGACGTGATAAGCAATATTGCTGGACATCACTAACTTTATCATGCAACTTGATGTTACAAGTCCATGGAAAGTTCCATTTACCAGAGGATGATTAGCAAGGACAACATCGCTCTAGCTCAATTTGTACTTTCAATGAATATTGTGACAGCGCAAAATGTGCTCATATTACAAGGCCTGTTCTGAGTGGAACCTGTCCTGTGAAACCGCTGTATGGTCTTGCCCACCGTGCTGCAGCTCATTTTTATGGTCTTGACAATCTTCTTATAGCCTAGGCCATCTTTATGTGGAGCAACAATTCTTTTTTTTTAGATCCTCAGAGAGTTCTTTGCCATGAGGTGCCATGTTGAATTTCCAGTGACCAGTATGAGAGAGTGTGAGAGCGATAACACCAAATTTAACACACCTTCTCCCCATTCACACCTGAGACCTTGTAACAAAAATGATTCATAGGACACCGGGGAGGGAAAATGGCTAATTGGGCCCAATTTGCACATTTCCACTTAGGGGTGTACTCACTTTTGTTGCCCACGGTTTAGACATTAATGGCTGTGTGCTGAGTTATTTTGAGGGGCAGCAAATTTACACTGTTATACAGGCTGTACACTCACTACTTTACATTGTAGCAAAGTGTCATTTCTTCAGTGTTGTCACATGAAAAGATGTAATAAAATATTTACATAAATATTTACATAAAGGTGAGGGGTGTACTCACTTATGTGAGATACTGTATATATATATATATATATATATATAATATATTGATATAGATAGAAAGGTATTGATACTGTATATAGTTTTCCAAAAAAATATTCATAGAAATGTATATTTAAAAATAAAAATAATCTTTTCTTCTAAGTGAAAAACATAGGAATTTAAAGTATTCCTAACACAACTTTGACTTTAGAGCAGCTGATCTAGTGCAGTGACAGGTTAGCACATTAGCAATAAATAGGAAAGGTTTTCTTAAGCACACCCCATAGAATTCTATGGTAAGAGGGAGTTAGCATGGCCGAGATATCCAAAGTTCATAAGTTACGTTTTTACTTTCAACTTGTAATACTAGCGCTAACCTGGAAAATATAATGTTTTACCTTGAGCGCAGTTAGCTATCATAAGTAATAAACAATTATCACTACAATATGTATAGAGGTACATTAAAAAGAATATAATAGAGATATAATAGAGACATGAACATGTAGGTATTAAAATAGAATTATAGAATTAATGTGAACTCCTTTCATTCTAGAGCCTAATTAACAGTCAATAGCAACAGAGATGACAACACATTTTTATCAAGAGCAACTTTTACAAATCCCTTTTAATCCGTAAAAAAAAAAAACTTGCCGAGTGAAGTAAAAATAATAACTTCAAAATGTCTATCCATTTCACACCAGCAGTGATAGCCTTGAGTTCTATTTTTAGATACAAACATATCTAAGCCCTTTGCAGTCACTATCTCTTTAGACAAATAGTTCAACAGTTTAGGATCAATGTACTAAGTGCTGTAAGCAACTTTTGATTCCCACAATGTTACACTCTCTGACACATCTGAGGTGGCATATTGAAATCACCCCAAGTTCACTCGCTCAAGGTAATTGACAGGTCCTTCTATCACGTGTTTGGTCTTGTCAGAGAAGAGGCAACATTACACTCAAGCAAGCGTGTAATGATACAGCTGGGCAGCTGATGTACAGGGTCCACTGCCGTTCGATGAGAAGTCGTGCTGACCGGTTCCAATGCACCTTGTTTGTAGTGTAAACAGACCAACTTTGTCTAATCTTTCCTTATAGCTTTTATCAAATGGTCCCCATACTCAATGTGTCACTGGTTTGGCCACACTAATATTAGCATTGGAATTGTTAGCATGAAAAGTTAATAGCAGGATACATTGGTATGGAAGTAGAGGAAAAAATGTATTTCCTCTAATTCCTCAATTTAAAATAAGTGACTGTTGTTCTTAAATATTATAGCTAACTTGCAGTTTTTTTGGATGCCACAAAAAAAAAATAAGGTAATAAATGCTTTAAAAGAGTTTTGATTGTGCTAATCCATAACTGTACTGTAAATATTATAACTATTTAATGTTTGCAGTGTAAAACTATTTGAAACACAAATAATAAATACAGCCATGTTTTTTTTTTCTTTAAAATTTAATGTTTATCTGCAATGATATAAATAATAAATTGCTATAAAAATGTATAATAATGCCCTGGAATATAATTGATCTAGGCAAATTGACAGCAAATCTCTTCTGGCAAAGAGAAAAATCACCCTTCACATAATCGAGCATCTCAAAGCATCAATTTATGTCGGTGGTTGCTTGGTGTGTGTCATTTTTCTAATCTGAGTAGACATTATAAGGATATTCCTTTTAAAATATTCATTTTATGATTGGTTATATCAAAATATTCATATGTCTCCATCACTTTTCTTTTTATTTTGTGGAAATTATAATCTCCACTAGGCATCAGGTGCTGGAAACCTTCTTTATAAATGATACTGTACACTATGCATTGAATTGAAGAAACTGATAGTGAGCTTCTTAGATGTGCTATGACAGCCCGCATAATATTAACAAACATGAAGTGTAGTGGAATTTGCTTGTACATTAATATTTAGAGCCTAATATGTCTATGTGCATGACATGGTTGTAAATGTAGTAGAACAATGGCATACTGTAGAAGAAAGAAGCATATGTTTCAGGTCCTTTGGTCTTAAATGAAAAGAAAGGTATAATACTTCTATGCCATAGAAATGTATTTTCCAATGCACAGTTAAACCACTATATATCTATTATCCATCACACCTTTGTATACGGAATATACTGATCAAATATAAATGTAATTGTATTGTATATTTGATTTTGTTTATAAAAATCCTAAATCATTTTACTACAGGGGTTTACATATTATTTTTGCACGAGACATTTTAATTTTTTACTCACATGACCCAATTCTAAACTATGAATACTTTTTTTTTAAATTAATACCAATTTACCACTCTTAAAAGTTAGTTTTTTTATTTTCTTCTATATTCCAAATTAATAATAATTGTTCTAAATATTATGTGTAAATAGATTCGGGTTTTTAAAAAAGAACTATTTTATTAACAGTTTATAGCCGTTAATACAAAATATAGGAGCCAATATTAATCTTTCCGATCCTGTTTATCATCTGTTTTTCATCATCCAATCCATAATTTCTGATCCTGTTTATTATCTCCTTCAGCTTGATTTCAAACACATCCTCTCCTAGAACTCAGAGAAAATACTGTACACAGATTTTTACACTCAGCTGCTCCAACTGCCCTCTAACTTACAACAGCTTGATTTCAAACACATCCTCTCCCAGAACTCAGAGAAAATACACAGACTTTTACACTCAGCTGGTCCAACTGCCCTCTAACTTACAACAGGTAGCCTTCTGGAAAACAGCTTCATTATATTTTACCTACCAAGTTGTTTTATTGTATGTGTTTGTATATTTAATGATAATTCCTTTTGTTTTGTTTTTATTTTAAATGTATATATTACCATGACTTTGTAATTACAGGCTGTTATAGTCATAATTTGCATACCTCTAGCTCAACTTTATGTCTGCCAATATGTTAAGTTAGTTTAAGCAGCTCTTGCCCATTTATCTGTCTATTTGTTTAATGGTTTTATTTCACCCCCTGTATACCTCAGTCTCAGTCTTATCTCTGAAATATTTTGTTGATGTTTTTTTTTTGTTTCTGCATGTTTGACCCTTAGCTTAAATGTCCATAAATGTACCCTCCCACTCCTTTAACACACTCTTGCTGGCCCATCATTAACCTAATATATATCTCTCCTTCAGCTTGATTTCAAACACATCCTCTCCCAGAGCTCAGAGAAAATACACAGACTTTTACACTCAGCTGCTCCAACTGCCCTCTAACTTACAACAGGTAGCCTTCTGGAAAACAGCTTCATTATATTTTACCTACCAAGTTGCTTTATTGTATGTGTTTGTATATTTAGTGATAATTCCTTTTGTTTTGTTTTTATTTTAAATGTATATATTACCATGACTTCGTAATTACAGGCTGTGCTAGTCATAATTTGCATACCTCTAGCTCATTCCATATTTTATCAACTTTATGTCTGCCAATATGTTAAGTTAGTTTAAGCAGCTCTTGCCCATGTATCTGTCTATTTGTTTAATGGTTTTATTTCACCCTAAATGTACCCTCCCACTCCTTTAACACAGATTTTTACACTCAGCTGCTCCAACTGCCCTCTAACTTACAACAGTTTAATTTCAAACACATCCTCTCCCAGAACTCAGAGAAAATACACAGACTTTTACACTCAGCTGCTCCAACTGCCCTCTAACTTACAACAGGTAGCCTTCTGGAAAACAGCTTACATCCCACCCTACTCCTCATCCCACCCACCCTAAGCTCATTTCCTTATTTATAGATAGTCTCCCACACAACTTTCACTCTTCTGAAATGACAAGTGCAAACACTGATCAGCACATCCTTCCATTCCCTTAACCCTATAGAATACACAGTACTTTTGTAATATTATGTTTCATATACCTTTTGTTCCCTTATGCAATTGTTACAGTAATTCTGTGTCTTATGTTTTTAACTGGTTCCCATTTCTGTAAAAATGCTCAATATATTCATATTCCTTTTTGCTACTCTTTGTCTCTACAACAAACTACACTATTCAATTACTCCTTCTCCCTCTCCACCTGCACTGTTCATTAGCCCATCCCTCTTAAACTCACCTTAATTTTGTACTCATGAACTTTACCTATTCCTAAACACTCTCTCTCCCCCCTGCAACTCATCTCAAAAGCAGTCTCACTACTGCAAATCTGTATCTCATCTCATGTCACTCTCCATCTTGCTTCTACTTAATGCTGGTGACATCTCCCCTAATCCTGGTCCCCAACCACTGACAAGCCATGCACATCCATGTGTACCATCCCATAGATTCAGAAAACAAAACTCTGCACACATTACTCACATTCTTCTTGCATCTAAAGCCACTACCCCTTTCACTTGTGCACTCTGGAACTCTCACTCTCTTTGCAACAAGCTCACTTCTATACATAACCTTTTCATCTCCCTCTCCCTCAACCTTCTGGCCCTAACAGTAACCTTGCTCTCTCCCCTAGACACAGCATCCACTGCTGCTCTGTCACATGGGGGTCTCCACTTCAGCCACACTCCTAGGTCTGGTAATAGACAAGGAGGTGGAGTAGGTATTTTACTTTCATCTCGTTGCACCTTTCAACAAATACATCATATCTCTTCCCTCACTTTTCCCTGATTCGAAACCCACATGATTCGCTTATTCTTCCCTCTCTCTGTACGTGTTGCAGCCATATACCGACCCCCTGGCTCCTCAACTCAATTTCTAGATCACTTGGCTGCCTGGCTACCCTATTTCCTTTCCTCAGACACCCCTGCCCTCATTCTTGGCGACTTCAACATCCCCCTTAACAATCCCACTGCCTCATCTGCTAAACAACTTCTGCAACTCACTTCCTCTTTCGGTCTGTCACAATGGACTGATTCCCCCACTCACAAAGACAATTACTCTCTTGACCTGATCTTTAGCTATCGATGCACTCTCTCAAACTTCTCAAACTCGCCTTTTCCTCTTTCTGACCACCATCTCCTTACTTGCAACATATCATCCCTTCCTACAACTCTCCCTCCTTCTACTCCTCACACCAAACTTCACAGAAGCATTATGTCTTTAGATCAGCAACAACTTGCTAATTCCCTTAAACCGCTCCTCTCATCTTTCTCCTCTTTTTCCTGCCCTGAACAATCTTTCTGCCACTATAATTCCACCCTTATATCCGTCCTTGACAATCTCGCCCCTCTTAACATTTCTCGGAAATCACACACTCATCCCCAGCCCTGGCATACTCCTCTGACACGGTACCTACGCAGATGTTCCCTTACTGCTGAACAGCATTGGAGAAAATCACGGAGTTCAGCTGATTTTCTTCATTACAAATTCATCTTGAACTCCTACTATTCTGCCCTTAATCTCCACAAGCAACACTACTTCTCTACTCTTATCTCTAATCTTTCTTCAAACCCAAAACATCTGTTCTCCACTTTCAATACTCTCCTCCGCCCTCCTCCACTTCCTAATACAACTTCTCCGTCAGCTCAAGACTTTGCCAGTCACTTCATTAACAAAATTGATTCCATCAGACATGAAATCAGCTCTCAACATAATTCCATTCTCTCCCCCCCTCAAATGCTCTCACTCAACCACAACCCCCATAATCTGAAACTTAGTTCATTCTCCCCTGTTACTGAGGAAGAAGTTTTGGCGCTTATACTGTGCTCTCACCCCACTACCTGTCCCCTTGACCCTATCCCCTCACAGCTACTCCCCTCCCTACCTGCTACCCTTACCCCTATATTAACACACATTTTCAACCTCTCCCTCAGCACTGGTACATTTCCCTCATCGATGAAACATGCACTGGTCACACCTATCCTCAAAAAACCTTCCCTTGATCCTTTCTCCCAATACAACTACCGCCCTATTTCCCTCCTCCCTCTTGCTTCAAAGCTTCTCGAAAAACTATTATATGCACGCCTATCCCATTTCCTTAGGTTAAACTCCCTTCTTGACCCACTGCAATCTGGATTTCATCCCTATCACTCCACAGAGACAGCTATTGTTAAGGTCACAACGACCTACTTACAGCAAAATCAAAAGGCCACTTCTCTCTGCTTATCCTCCTTGATCTGTCCACAGCCTTTGACACTGTCGACCACCCTCTTTTGCTCCAAATCCTCCAATCCTTCAGCATCTGTGACACAGCCCTTTTGTGGCTCTCTTCCTACCTATCAAATCATACCTTCAGTGTAGCCTTCTCTGGGGCCTCCTCTGCCCCGTCACCACTTTCTGTCGGAGTACCGCAAGGCTCTGTCCTTGGTCCCCTTCTCTTCTCAGTCTATACGTCATCACTAGGTTCCCTAATTAAGTCCCATGGTTTCCAATATCATTTGTATGCTGATGACACCCAAATCTACTTCTCTGCACCAGACCTATATCCTTCCTTGCTAACCCGTGTCACTAACTGTCTTTCTCACATCTCTTCCTGGATGTCCTCTCACTACCTCAAGCTAAATCTCTCCAAAACTGAGCTCCTCATTTTCCCCCTTCTTCCAAATTCTCCACCCCCAATATCTCTCTAACTGTCGACAACTCCATCATTACCCCTACCCCGCATGGCCGATGTCTCGGGGTCAATTTTGAATCAGATCTTTCCTTCACTCCCCCCATTCAGTCCTTGGCTAAAGCCTGCCGCTTCCACCTTAAAAACATCTCCAAAATAAGACACTTCCTTACACAAGACACAACTAAGATTTTAATCCACTCTCTCATTCTTTCCCGCCTTGATTACTGCAACTCTGTCCTCTCTGGTCTCCCCACCTGCTGCCTCGCTCCCTTACAATCCATAATGAATGCCTCTGCCAGACTCATCTTCCTTACACGTCGCTCTTTATCTGCTGCTCCTCTCTGCCAATCCCTTCACTGGCTTCCTCTTGCCTCTAGGATCAAACACAAAATTCTCACTCTGACATACAAAGCCCTCAACTGCACTGCTCCCCCCTATATCTCAGACCTTGTCTCCAGATACTCTCCCTCCCGTCCCCTTTGCTCTGCTCATAACCTCCTACTCTCCTCCTTTCTGGTCACCTCATCACACTCCCGTTTACAGGACTTCTCCAGACTGGCTCCCATCTTGTGGAACTCTCTACCTCACCCCACAAGACTCTCCCTAGTTTTAACAGCTTGAAGCGCTCCCTAAAGACTCTACTGTTCAGGGATGCATACAACCTATGCTAACCTTACTTTATACCAGTTCCACTCCTCCATTGCTATCCCCTGAACCCCCTTAAGTCCAGCTGTCTGTAGATCACCTTCTTAAGAGCTAATTACAACAGTGCAACTCTTGGCAGGGCCCTCTACCCATCTGACCCCTTTAATTGTTTTGTTGTACTACCCTCTGTTTACAGCGCTGCGGAATATGTTGGCGCTCTACAAATAACCAATAATAATAATAATAATAACTATCTGTTTTTCATCATCCAATCCATGTTTATCAATTTCAGAGTCATCAAAATCCAAGCAATATCAACATTTCCGTATTGGTAAAAGTTTGTAATGGATCCAAGCAGATAAAGGGAAAATCACCCATACAATGCATCGGCAGTATTGATTTCTGTGATAGCAATCCTTCCGACCATGGATTTTGCACTATATTTCAACAACAAAATGGACACATTGAATTAAACACACAAAGAGTTTCAATAAGGTTCAAATAGTCCTTTCCAACATGTTTGCAAGTATTCCTAAATGATTTGAAATAATTATATTATCTCACACATTTGCAATATACTCTGAAGTGGTCATAGATGCCATTTTAGATGTATATATACAGTGGGTATTAAAAAGAATCACATTTTGCTGCTTTGCAGCCTGAAATAAAGACAGACACAATTTTTGTTTATCCAGTTGTAATTACTCAGTGCAACTTATAACATCCATGTGAAAGATAAAACACCAACATGTCAGGCAAAAATAAAGACAATTTAAAATCAGAATCACTGAGTTGGAAAAAGGATCACCCCCTCCTAAAATTACAATCAGGTGTAGCTAATCACCTTCTCAACGACACACACAAAGCCATTTGACCTTCAACTGTGATCAACTGTGGGCATATTGATTAGCTCAGCATAAAAAGAGCTTTCCTAGAGCATCTCAGTCCATGGTAGTGCAACTAAAGCAAGCAATCAGCTATGGGTGGCTAGGCACTGTCAAAAGATCTCTGGGATAAAGTTGTGGCTAGGCACAAGTCAGGCGATGGATACAAGAACATATTAAAGGCTTTATCAATGCCTAGAAGCACAGTGAAGTCTATTATTTAGAAGTGGAAGGTATTTGGCACAACACAGACCATCTCTGGATCATGATGTTGCTCCAAACTGGATGAAAGAGCCAGGAGGAAACTGGTCAAAGAGGCTACCAAGAGGCCCACAGCAACTCTGAAGCAGTTGCAGGAATTTATGACAAATAGTGTTCATTGTGTGCTAACAAATTCCCCACAAATATGGCTTGTATGGGAGGCTTGCAAGAAAAATGCCACTCCTCAAGAAAGGCCACATGCAGTCACAACTGAGCTTTGCCATAACACACCTAGGAGATTCTGAGGCCACATGGAAAAAAGGTGTTATGATCAGATGAGACTAAAATTGAATTATTTGGCCTCAACACCAAACGATATGTCTGGAAGAAATCCAATACAGCTCACCATCCAAATAACACCATACCTACAGTAAAAAATGAAAGTGATAATATCCTGTTATGGGGGTGTTTCTCTGCAGCAGTCACTGGAGCACTTGTCAGGATAGAAGGAATAATGGAGAGGGCAAAATACTGTCAAATTCTTGAGGAAAATCTGCTGCCCTCTGCCAGGAAGTTGTCAATGGGAAGAAGGTTTACCTTCCAACATGACAATGACCCAAAGCAAACAGCAAATATTACCACACAGTGGTTGAAGTAGAAAAAGGTGAATGACCTTGCATGGCCTAGTCAGAGCCCAGACTTAAACCCCATTGAATATCTGTGGCATGACTTGAAGACTGCAGCCCACAAATGGTCACCTTCAACTGTAACGTAACTGGAGCAGTTCTGCAAAGAAGAGTGGGCAAATATTGCACAGTCTAGATGTGCAAAGTTAGTAGAGACTAAGCAAAAGGTGGTTCAACAAAATACTGACACAAGGGGGTGATCCTTTTTCCATCTCAGTGATTCTGTTTTTGAATAGTCTCTATTTGTGCCTGACATGTTGGTGTTATATATTTCACTTGGATGTTATAAGTTGCACTAAATAAATACAAATGAATAAACAAAAAATGTGTCTGTCTTTATTTCAGGCTGCAAAGCAACAAAATCTTATTATTTTCAAGGGGGTGATTATTTTCAATACTCACTGTAAATATGTGGTTTAGATTAATTAAATATGTATTCAGTACTATTGTATAGTCCCTAAATAGTAGTGAGTGGGATAGGCATTTACATATGTATTAGTATTTAATAGACAGATACGTGATATCTCGTATAGCTAACAAGATCTGCAGAAAACACGAAAAAAATGAAATAATCACTGCAACATCTACAGGGAGGGCAGAATTATTAGGCAAATGAGTATTTTGACCACACCATCCTCTTTATGCATGTTGTCTTTCTCCAAGCTGTATAGGCTCGAAAGCCTACTACCAATTAAGCATATTAGGTGATGTGCATCTCTGTAATGAGAAGGGGTGTGGTCTAATGACATCAACACCCTATATCAGGTGTGCATAATTATTAGGCAACTTCCTTTCCTTTGGCAAAATGGGTCAAAAGAAGGACTTGACAGGCTCAGAAAAGTCAAAAATAGTGAGATATCTTGCAGAGGGATGCAGCACTCTTAAAATTGCAAAGCTTCTGAAGCGTGATCATCGAACAATCAAGCGTTTAATTCAAAATAGTCAACAGGGTCGCAAGAAGCGTGTGGAAAAACCAAGGCCAAAATAACTGCCCATGAACTGAGAAAAGTCAAGCGTGCAGCTGCCAAGATGCCACTTGCCACCAGTTTGGCCATATTTCAGAGCTGCAACATCACTGGAGTGCCCAAAAGCACAAGGTGTGCAATACTCAGAGACATGGCCAAGGTAAGAAAGGCTGAAAGACGACCACCACTGAACAAGACACACAAGCTGAAACGTCAAGACTGGGCCAAGAAATATCTCAAGACTGATTTTTCTAAGGTTTTATGGACTGATGAAATGAGAGTGAGTCTTGATGGGCCAGATGGATGGGCCCTTGGCTGGATTGGTAAAGGGCAGAGAGCTCCAGTCCGACTCAGACCCCAGCAAGGTGGAGGTGGAGTACTGGTTTGGGCTGGTATCATCAAAGATGAGCTTGTGGGGCCTTTTCGGGTTGAGGATGGAGTCAAGCTCAACTTCCAGTCCTACTGCAAGTTTCTGGAAGACACCTTCTTCAAGCAGTGGTACAGGAAGAAGTCTGCATCCTTCAAGAAAAACATGATTTTCATGCAGGACAATGCTCCATCACACGCGTCCAAGTACTCCACAGCGTGGCTGGCAAGAAAGGGTATAAAAGAAGAAAATCTAATGACATGGCCTCCTTGTTCACCTGACCTGAACCCCATTAAGAACCTGTGGTCCATCATCAAACTTGAGATTTACAAGGAGGGAAACAGTACACCTCTCTGAACAGTGTCTGGGAGGCTGTGGTTGCTGCTGCATGCAATGTTGATGGTGAACAGATCAAAACACTGACAGAATCCATGGATGGCAGGCTTTTGAGTGTCCTTGCAAAGAAAGGTGGCTATATTGGTCACTGATTTGTTTTTGTTTTGTTTTTGAATGTCAGAAATGTATATTTGTGAATGTTGAGATGTTATATTGGTTTCACTGGTAAAAATAAATAATTGAAATGGGTATATATTTGTTTTTTGTTAAGTTGCCTAATAATTATGCACAGTAATAGTCACCTGCACACACATATATCCCCCTAAAATAGCTATAACTAAAAACAAACTAAAAACTACTTCCAAAACTATTCAGCTTTGATATTAATTAGTTTTTTGGGTTCATTGAGAACATGGTTGTTGTTCAATAATAAAATTAATCCTCAAAAATACAACTTGCCTAATAATTCTGCACTCCCTGTAGAAACAGCCGTTGCGCTCTTAAATTTTTTATTTCATACCTGCATATTCGTAAATCTAAGTTAGAGTAATTTCATCTTTTTAAACAAGAACAGCAATCATGTTTTTGTGATCAGGATTTCACAGTTTGCCATTCCATCTTGTTTTTTAGCAAACAAGACCTTTTGCACGTGTTTTTACATTAAACAGAAGTCCCAAAAGTCAGTATCTAAAACCTTACGTATTTTCAAAATGAGATTTGGAACTTTTGATGATATTTTATATCTTATCACATAGAAGCTTTATGATTTATAGTATGAGAACTTTTAAATTCGTATTAAAGAGGATTAGATTATGGAAATTAATTTCTCACAATTTGATTTAAGATGAAAATCAAGTATCTTTAGGCCAGATTTTCATTATATCTTAACTAGAGCACAGGTGAAATAATCAGCTGATCAGTAACCATGGTTACTAACTTGATTATTTCACCTATTTTCAAGTTCAGATATCATGAAAATCTGGCCTGTTACGGGTACTTGAGGACTGGAGTTGATAAACACTGTCATAAACAAGGTTTCCTTAATGAATACAAATTATATTAAAACATGTTGGGCTACTTTAAAAGTGGTGTGCTATTTGGTACTTTTGATTGAACGTTAACCCCAATTTAAGTAATCTTTTGTGTGCGCCAAGTTGAAAGTAAAAGTTTTGTGCACCAGCATAACCGACTTGTGCTAAACTATGGCTTCGGATATCGCAACCTCGCTAACTTATTCTCCCCAATAGACTTCAATGGAGATCGCAGAAAAAAAAAGTAACACTTATCGATGTGTAGTAACAGGAGTTATTAATATTTCACTTTCCAATGTTCTTCACATACAGAATTTTTTTTCGTTATTATTAAATATATAATCTTATATATAGCCATATATACTTATACCTATATATCTATTCCTATAGATATATAGATATAGATATATTGAAATATATACGGCTAGATTTGGAGTTTTGTCGGTAAGGACCCGCGTAGCTAACGCCGGCTTTTTTCTGGCCGCACCATAAAAATAACTCTGGTATTGAGAGTCCACATAAAGGCTGCGTTAGGCTCCAAAAAAGGAGCGTAGAGCATATTTAACGCAGCTTCAACTCTCGATACCAGAGTTGCTTACGGACGTGGCCAGCCTCAAAAACGTGCTTGTGCACGATTCCCCCATAGAGCTGAAAAAAAACCTAACACCTGCAAAAAAGCCGCGTTCAGCTCCTAACGCAGCCCCATTGTTTGCTATGCGGAAACAATTCCTACGTCTGCACCTAACACTCTAACATGTACCCAAAGTCTAAACACCCCTAACCTTACACTTATTAACCCCTAATCTGCCGGCCCCGCTATCGCTGACCCCTGCATATTATTATTAACCCCTAATCTGCCGTTCCGTAAACCGCCGCTACTTACATTAGCCCTATGTACCCCTAATCTGCTGCCCTAACATCGCCGACCCCTATATTATATTTATTAACCCCTAATCTGCCCCCCACAACGTCGCCTCCACCTGCCTACACTTATTAACCCCTAATCTGCCAAACGGACCTGAGCGCTACTATAATAAAGTTATTAACCCCTAATCCGCCTCACTAACCCTATAATAAATAGTATTAACCCCTAATCTGCCCTCCCTAACATCGCCGACACCTAACTTTAATTATTAACCCCTAATCTGCCGACTGGAGCTCACCGCTTTTCTAATAAATGTATTAACCCCTAAAGCTAAGTCTAACCCTAACACTAACACCCCCCTAAGTTAAATATAATTTACATCTAACGAAATTAATTATCTCTTATTAAATAAATTATTCCTATTTAAAGCTAAATACTTACCTGTAAAATAAATCCTAATATAGCTACACTATAAATTATAATTATATTATAGCTATTTTAGGATTAATATTTATTTTACAGGTAACTTTGTAATTATTTTAACCAGGTACAATAGCTATTAAATAGTTAAGAACTATTTAATAGTTACCTAGTTAAAATAATAACAAAATTACCTGTAAAATAAATCCTAACCTAAGTTACAATTAAACCTAACACTACACTATCATTAAATTAATTAAATAAAATATCTACAATTACCTACAATTAAACCTAACACTACACTATCAATACATTAATTAAATACAATATCTACAAATAACTACAATGAAATAAACTAACTAAAGTACAAAAAATAAAAAAGAACTAAGTTACAAAAAATAAAAAAATATTTACAAAAATAAGGAAAATCTTACAACAATTTTAAACTAATTACACCTACTCTAAGCCCCCTAATAAAATAACAAAGCCCCCCAAAATAAAAAATGCCCTACCCTATTCTAAATTACTAAAGTTCAAAGCTCTTTTACCTTACCAGCCCTGAACAGGGCCCTTTGCGGGGCATGCCCCAAGAAGTTCAGCTCTTTTGCCTGTAAAAAAAAACATACAATACCCCCCCCAACATTTACAACCCACCACCCACATACCCCTAATCTAACCCAAACCCCCCTTAAATAAACCTAACACTAAGCCCCTGAAGATCATCCTACCTTGTCTTCACCATACCAGGTTCACCGATCCGTCCTGGCTCCAAAATCTTCATCCAACCCAAGCGAGGGCTGGCGATCCATCTTCCGGCGGCTGAAGAGGTCCAGAAGTGGCTCCAAAGTCTTCATCCTATCCGGGAAGAAGAGTAGATCCGGACCGGCAACCATCATCTTCCAAGCGGCATCTTCTATCTTCATCCGATGAGGACCGGCTCCATCCTGAAGACCTCCACCGCGGACCCATCTTCATCCGGCGACGTCCAACTGAAGAATGACGGTTCCTTTAAGGGACGTCATCCAAGATGGCGTCCCTCGAATTTCCGATTGGCTGATAGGATTCTATCAGCCAATCGGAATTAAGGTAGGAATATTCTGATTGGCTGATGGAATCAGCCAATCAGAATCAAGTTCAATCCGATTGGCTGATCCAATCAGCCAATCAGATTGAGCTCGCATTCTATTGGCTGTTCCGATCAGCCAATAGAATGCGAGCTCAATCTGATTGGCTGATTGGATCAGCCAATCGGATTGATCTTGATTCTGATTGGCTGATTCCATCAGCCAATCAGAATATTCCTACCTTAATTCCGATTGGCTGATAGAATCCTATCAGCCAATCAGAATTCAAGGGACGCCATCTTGGATGACGTCCCTTAAAGGAACCGTCATTCTTCAGTTGGATGTCGCCGGATGAAGATGGGTCCGCGGTGGAGGTCTTCAGGATGGAGCCGGTCCTCATCGGATGAAGATAGAAGATGCCGCTTGGAAGATGATGGTTGCCGGTCCGGATCTACTCTTCTTCCCGGATAGGATGAAGACTTTGGAGTCTCTTCTGGACCTCTTCAGCCGCCGGAAGATGGATCGCCAGCCCCCGCTTGGGTTGGATGAAGATTTTGGAGCCAGGACGGATCGGTGAACCTGGTATGGTGAAGACAAGGTAGGATGATCTTCAGGGGCTTAGTGTTAGGTTTATTTAAGGGGGGTTTGGGTTAGATTAGGGGTATGTGGGTGGTGGGTTGTAATGTTGGGGGGGGGTATTGTATGTTTTTTTTTACAGGCAAAAGAGCTGAACTTCTTGGGGCATGCCCCGCAAAGGGCCCTGTTCAGGGCTGGTAAGGTAAAAGAGCTTTGAACTTTAGTAATTTAGAATAGGGTAGGGCATTTTTTTATTTTGGGGGGCTTTGTTATTTTATTAGGGGGCTTAGAGTAGGTGTAATTAGTTTAAAATTGTTGTAATATTTTTCTTATGTTTGTAAATATTTTTTTATTTTTTGTAACTTAGTTCTTTTTTATTTTTTGTACTTTAGTTAGTTTATTTCATTGTAGTTATTTGTAGGTATTGTATTTAATTTATTTATTGATAGTGTAGTGTTAGGTTTAATTGTAGGTAATTGTAGATATTTTATTTAATTAATTTAATGATAGTGTAGTGTTAGGTTTAATTGTAACTTAGGTTAGGATTTATTTTACAGGTAATTTTGTTATTATTTTAACTAGGTAACTATTAAATACTTCTTAACTATTTAATAGCTATTGTACCTGGTTAAAATAAATACAAAGTTACCTGTAAAATAAATATTAATCCTAAAATAGCTATAATATAATTATAATTTATGTTGTAGCTATATTAGGATTTATTTTACAGGTAAGTATTTAGCTTTAAATAGGAATAATTTATTTAATAAGAGTGAATTAATTTCGTTAGATTAAAATTATATTTAATTTAGGGGGGTGTTAGTGTTAGGGTTAGACTTAGCTTTAGGGGTTAATACATTTATTAGAATAGCGGCGTGATTCGGTCGGCAGATTAGGGGTTAATAATTGAAGTTAGGTGTCGGCGATGTTAGGGAGGGCAGGTTAGGGGTTAATAAATATAATATAGGGGTCGGCGGTGTTAGGGGCAGCAGATTAGGGGTACATAGCTATAATGTAGCTGGCGGCTCTTTGCGGTCGGCAGATTAGGGGTTAATTATTGTAGGTAGGTGGCGGCGACGTTGTGGGGGGCAGGTTAGGGGTTAATAAATATAATATAGGAGTCGGCGATGTTAGGGCAGCAGATTAGGGGTACATAGGGATAATGTAGCTGGCGGCGGCGTGCGGACGGCAGATTAGGGGTTAATAAGTGTAGGTAGCTGGCGGCGACATTGTGGGGGGCAGATTAGGGGTTAATAAATATAATATAGGGGTCGGCTGTGTTAGGGGCAGCAGATTAGGGGTACATAAGTATAACGTAGGTGGCGGTCGGCAGATTAGGGGTTAAAAAAATTTAATCGAGTTGCGGCGATGTGGGGGGACCTCGGTTTAGGGGTACATAGGTAGTTTATGGGTGTTAGTGTACTTTAGAGTACAGTAGTTAAGAGCTTTATTAACCGGCGTTAGCCCAGAAAGCTCTTAACTACTGACTTTTTTCTGCGGCTGGAGTTTTGTCGTTAGATTTCTAACGCTCACTTCAGACACGACTCTAAATACCGGAGTTAGAAAAATCCCATTGAAAAGATAGGATACGCAATTTACGTAAGGGGATCTGCGGTATGGAAAAGTCGCGGCTGATAAGTGAGCGTTAGACCCTTTTTTGAGTGACTCCAAATACCGGAGGTAGCCTAAAACCAGCGTTAGGAGCCTCTAAAGCTGGTTTTCACGGCTACCGACAAACTCTAAATCTAGGCCATAGTGAATAACAAATTTAGGGCTAGATTACAAGAGGCATCATATTGCATTTTTGTATTTGCGAAAACTACCCTAAAGTTAAGCTTTTCATGCTAGTTGGGTTGAGCTTGTATTACAAGTTAAAAAAACATTATTTTGTGCAAGTGGCAACCCGACTAGCCCAAAAATCTGAACATTGAATATCTCGTTCACGTATTCCCCCATAAAAATCAATGGAGAAAAAAGGTGGAAAAAAAACACCCGACTATTGCTCAATTATGATTGCATTTTCACAATTGTGTTAACCCGACATGAAAATATGAATATTTCACATTTCAATGTTCTTAAAATAATGGAATATTTTCTATTTATTCATAATTAAATATTTATAAATACTTAGAACATATTCTGCTATGTACAGAACATTTGAATGTTAAATATTTACCGTAAATACACAGTTAAACATATATATATATATATATATATATATATATATTCAAAAACTTAAGTCCTGCTATTCATTGGTGCCTGTTAGTCTTGCTGGTCATTGCCATTGTGCACCTACTGCCTATTGGTGTCTGTACTCCTGTTGGTCATCACAGCTTTTGTATCCTACTGCCAATTGCTATTTATGTTCTTGCTTGTATCACTACCTGTTTAATCTCCTTACCATTGCCATCTATATTCTTGACAATCATTACTGCCTGTGTAACTTGTTGACCATTTCTGCCTGAATTCCTGCTGACCTTTGATGTTGTGTATCTGTTGACCAACAGAGCATTTTAAAGAAGTATCCTAATAGAAGCATTTCTCACAGTTGTCTGCGGTAGTAAGACCCAGGACTGACAAACAAGCTATCCTTTTCCAGAGAAACATCCGGACAGCTAGCAATATAATACATACATAAGGAGAGCAGTATCCGCAGGAAAGTACCATAAAGGTACAGAATACTAGTCAATACAAGGAGGTGAAATAGTAAAAAAGTACTTTTTATTGACAATCAATTAAGACATGTGCAGACATGGGGGTAGATTTAACAAGTGCCGGGAAGACGTGATTCGCTGTAGCGAATTATGTCCGTCTGACATCGCTAAACGCAGACAGCATACACTGTCAGCATTTAACATTGCACAAGCAATTATGTCAATGTCAATTATCCCGATTGGATCAGATCAGGATGATTGCAGTCCACCACCTAAAAGGTGGCGGACAAGTTAAGGAGCAGCAGTCTTATGACCGCTGCTTCTTAACTTACGTTTCCGGCGAGGCGGTAACGATGGGCGTAGAATGCAGCATCCGCTGCTTGTTAAATCTAACTCTTAAAGTTTAGCTGTTTATCTATCTGATGTGTTTTGCATAGGCTTTCTTAAAGATGGCATGTTTATGGTACTTTTCTGTGGATACTGCTCTATGTATGTATGTTCAAGTGGGTTATCTTTGTATTCCTGCTGTTTGTGTATCCTGCTGACCAATCTCATTGGAATTTCTTGTTCATTATAGTCAAGGATGCATCCCACTAGACTTACCATCTTAGCTTCGTATGGAGTTGCAAGTGATTTTTTATACATGTTTATATCGAACACATTTGCATTCTTCATATGAATTAACTTTCCTAAAACATAAAAAATATAGGACTATACTTACCTAATTTCCTATGTAAATTTGAAATTGAAAGTTAAAAGCTAACATTTAATTTTTGCCAGATAAGCAGGTGTGATGAGTAGGAATAGAATATAGAGCAATCATTTTTAGATACATTTGAAAACTACACAAGATAACAATTTCAGATATACAATTTCTAAAATATAGATATGCTCTTTTCCTTCCAACATCTCTTATTATCCACACATGAAAGAAGTGTGTAATGTATACAACAGAGGAGAGTTTTCTTTCAAATGAGGGGTAAAACAGAAAGGGTAATAGTTGCTTAATAATAAACAGATCCGTAAATTAATCTCCCTGATGTTCAGTATATAAGGTGATCAGCATTCCCCATGGTTATCATCTACATAAATGTATATGGACTATATAACAACCCCTCTTCCACCCCCTCACTAGCATGCCACTGGTGGTTGGTTCTGCAGGTGAACACATCTTCACAAAAACCTCCTGCATCATACAGGGGCACCCAAAAACACCTCTGTCCCACACAGCCAAATCAGTCAGAAAGTGACTTTAGCAGTTATCAAGTGTGGGGGCTCTGAATAAAACATGTATGTGTGGTGAATGCTGTGCCCCTTGTTTTTTCATGTTTATATTTTTTGATGTTTTGCCCAGTGTTTTTTAATAAATGTTGCAATTTTACCTCTGTTTGGTTTATCTTGGTTTAATTTGGTTTATAACTATGGAGTATGGAGGATATCCTTGTTTCAGTGTTACACTTTATCGTTGTTTGTGGGCAAAGATATCGTCACCTGCACCCAGATGGCAGGAACACATAAGAGCACCAGTTTATTTTGTATGTTAGGAAGTGCCTTTGACAATGAGTGCCCAATGATCTTAAGCTCTCCTCTCAGTTGAGATGATATAAGAAGCCTCATTTGTATGTAGAATTCGGCAAAGAATTTTAGAAACACACATTTTAGCGTGAGAGATGTTTATCTCACCATTCAGGGTTCAGGGTATGAAGTAAAATTTCCTACATTACAATATAAGATGCATAATTTTTCTCCATGCCAGTGATTTTTTTTCATCAGTGCGCCTTGATCACTCATTGGGGCATATTTATCAAGCTCCTGAAGGCTTGCCGGAAACAGAAGTTATGAAGCAGCGGTCTAAAGACTGCTGCTCCATAACCTGTCTGCCTGCTCTGAGGCGGCAGACAGAAATTGACAGAAATCAACCCTATCGAATACGATCAGGTTAATTGACACCCCCTGCTAGCCGCGAATCTGCAGGGGGCGGCATTGCACCAGCAGTTCACCAGAACACTTAGGTGAGCAGCCAAAAAAGGCACTACATCTGCACCTCCGCGTATTGGATCCACAACAAATTAACCCTTTGGGCCCAAATAATAGATCGGAGGTTAGGAAGGCCGGAGCAGGGCTAAATTTATAAAGGCGCGACATACCGCACAGATAACCAAGGTTAGAGATTGCAGCAGCACATTACAGAAGGTACATTGGGGCTAAACATTACCCTTTCTGAGACACCCTAACAAAATAGGAGTAATAAAATAGCATTAACCTAGCCTTTTGAACTACCTATACATCTCATTACCTCTGAGCTGTATACACAGCATTACAATACAATAATAGCATCTAAAAGGAATACAATGAACACATATTTCAAAGCATTCAGCTCATCGCCTCAGACCCTATGGAAGAAAATATACCACTAACAAGGGCAGACATCAGTACCCTACCTACTAAGGCTTTCTTCAATTCTTTTATTCAGCAAGTAGGTAAAATGCTTAAAGAAGGATTAGCCAAAGTTAAGAAGGAAATAGCTGAACTAGGTGGAGGAACAGACAAACGATTTGGCTAATACAGTAGACAATCACTCCAAATGTTTCTCAGCATGAGTCACAAATTCAACAACTCAAATACCAACTAGAAGGTTTGGAAAACAGAAGACGAAGACAAAACCTCAGAATCCGAGGAGTTCCAGAGAGCATTAACACAGAAAATCTACAGCATTACCTGCAGAAACTCTTCCAACATCTAATAAATTATTCAAAAACTCCTCCCTTCCAACTTGATAGAGCACACAGGGCCCTTCACCCTAGGCCAAGAAATACAGAACCGCCATTAGACATCATACAGAAATTCCATAAATTCCAGGATAAAGATAGGATCTCCCAGGCCACAAGGAAACTATCAACACTACAATTTGATGGGCACTCCTTACAGATAAACGCAGATTTGAGCCCTATGACACTCAGCAATAGGAAAGAAGCTAGATTTCTCACAGATTACCTCAGACAATACAAGATCCAATATAGATGGGGCTTCCCATTTAGCATAAAAGTGCTCAGAGACAATAAAATATACTCATACAAATCTACAGAAGACCTTGAGAAAGGTACACAGAGCAGCAACCTCAGCCACAAAGACCCCTATGGAATAAAGTTAACAGGATGCACCATAGAAATCCTCCCTCGCCACCCTCCACAACTTCAGAAACCATAAATGCAACGTGATTCCTCAGCACTAATGTCTAAATTAACATGGACATAACATGGACTCATTGCGGAGTTAAAACCGCACAAGTATCCTTTTAACTGATAAAACAAGAATGAGCAGTTGGAAGACTGATCATTCACACATTAAAGTTATTTTGCCACCCACGGCAAAATTCTACTACGCAGAACACACCTTCAATCCATAGATTTAACAAACACCACATCACACCAACACTAACACTCACCACCCCAAATAGAACAACTATACTGAAAGAACCTAATCACTCAGACCACTCCTATTCCCCCATACACCTACATACTTCTAACCAAATACGCTCACATTTCACATCCACTTTACTAATATCCTTAGTTAGGCTGTAATACATGTTTAACGCTATAATCAACCCCCCCCCCCCCCATTAGCCAACACCATCACTTATTGGCTATAAATGTTACTGTTATTGTTTATGTAATTATTTTTGTTATTGTTCTCACCCTTATATGTTGAACTTTCAGTTCTTAAGAAAGGTTAACTAAACTGGTACTTTTTTGTCATAGATACTATCTCGATAAAGGATAAGTCTGCATATATCCAATGTCATATCACCTCAGGGATATGTATATCAATGTACAAAGTTTTTGCTGACCTGCTTCATGAAGCTGACAGGGACTCTCTCGATTATAACAGTAAGTTCTTGAATGCAAATCAATCCCGACACAAAATGACTTTTCCTTTAATAATTACAAATTGCTCTTAGTCAAGTTAAATTTCTTACACAAAACTGCAGAGGCCTCAATTTACCTACCAAAATATCTATTGCCCTGAATTATTTTAAAATTGTTAAAGGAGATGTAATATTTCTCCAAGAATCCAATTTTATAAAAGATAAGGCCCCTAGATTCTCCTCCCCAGAATACCCTGTAGGATTCTTCTATTTTCACTCTAGGAAAAAAGTTAATGGTGTAGGAATTCTATTCCACAAAAACATACATTTTCACTTAACTAATAAATATGAAGATGGGGAAGGTAGAATTTTAATACTTACGGGACTCCTGTTTAACACTCAAGTAACATTGCTTGCCTCTATGCCCCTAACACAAGACAGGACAAATTTATTGCAAGGGCTAGTGACAAACTACTATAACTCAGGACAGGAATAGTAGTCGTGGAGGGGAACTTAAATATAACACTTGACCCATGACTAGACAGTTCCTCCACTAAGAGGATTCAAAACACACATAGTAGTAAAATCATAGCAGAAAGTTTACATAATAACACCTTAGTTGATGTGTGGAGACTGCAACACCCGCGCTCACTTGATTACACACCATAGCTGGAGAATGGATGATTCCCTTTTGCACAATCCTATTGTACTAGAAAAAAATAGGGAAAATATAATAGAATACTTCCAACTCAATTCTGACTCTGTTAAAAATGCGGAGGCGCATAAGGACGTAGTAAGAATACACCTCATACAGCAGAGTGTTAAGCTTATAAGAATGCGCATACTCAGATTTAATAACCTAACAAAAATCTCAGAGAAGCAGAAAGACAACATAAATTGAGCCCTCAAAACCCAGATACCCTGGCCAAACTCACGAAAGCTAGGGTATTGCTAAATTGTCACTTACAGAAAGAAGCTCATAAGAAACCCCTCTTCCTTAAAAAAGTTTATTTTCAGGGAGGACATAGAGCAGACACTCTACTTGCAAAATCTTTACTAACAAGAAATGTCCTTAATCAAATATACAAAATAGAAGAAAAACCAGGAATATTAACACATGATAGTACGAGAATAGCTAAACTATTTAGAAACTATTACAACCATATATATAACCTGGCTAATTCATGAGCAACACCCCTTGATGAAGACATCCACACATACTTAAGTAACATAGATCTGCCTGAGTTATCAGAGGAACAGCAAAAAACCCTAGAGGACCCTATCACTACCCAAGAGATTTTGAATGCGATTTGAGATCTTCCTACAGGCAAAAGCCCGGGTCCAGATGGACTTACTAATAAATATTATAAAACTTACAGTGATCTTCTAGCTCCTCATATTCTTTCCCTCTTTCAGTCACTAGATAACCAAGGACAGTTTCCACATATGACTAAAGAAGCACATATCTTGGTTCTGTCCAAACCCGTTAAACAGCTAAATTCACCAAGCGACTATAGACCAATATCCCTCCTCAACACAGACCTCAAGATTTATGCAAAAATATTAGCTACTCGCATTAATTAAACACTCCCATCCCAAATTCACATGGACAAGGTGGGTTTTGTCCCAGGCAGAGAAGCTAGAGACAATACAATAAGGGCCCTGTAATTAACAGAATTCGCCAAGTTAAATAAAATATAAACAATATTGCTATCCATAGATGCTGAGAAGGCCTTTGATCGTCTTCATTGGCCCTTCCTGTTTCACACCCTACAAAAATTTGGCTTCGGAGAAACTATAATCAATAGAATTAAAACCCTCTATCACACATCTACTGCAAAGGTCAGAATAAATGGGCTCCTGTCTGAAAGCTTTCAAATAGGCAATGGTACAAGACAAGGGTGTCCCTTATCCCAGTTACTTTTCGTCCTTAGTATCGAAACCCTAGCAGCACGAATAAGACAAAACACTAGGATCACTGGCATACCTTTGGATAACGATCTTAAGATCTCTTCACTTACATCTCCACACATTTCCCTCCCAGCGGTGACAGAAGAATTTGGCCTGTATAGTGATCACTCATTTTTTCTCTATTATTTACTCCAAATACGAAATTTTAAATATTAATCTCCCAAAACCTATATTAAACCCTATTGGAGGCAAACCCCTATATATTAAAAAAAAGACACTTAAATATCTGGGCCTAATCATGAACTATTCACCCTCAATTACAACTCCTTATTTGTCAACATTCAAAATTACTTACTGTGAGGAACACTGATAATCTTTAGTTAAATCCTTGTAAAAAGAGAGGATTATCTGTTGTGAGAGATGAACCCAACTGTAGAAATTAAGTAGTGCAATGAGTAAGATAAAGTTTATAGTGTGGGAGAAATAATGCTTCAGCACAGATGGGGTTAAATAAATGATACAGATGAATCATTTAGGAAGCAGAATTTCTGCCCTTTCTTTTAGGTATTACTGTATGTTATATATGTTTATAGCCATAGGGTGGCAGCAAAACAATATAACAAGTAAGACCTGAATATTATTACAGTGCACGGTATAACCAGAAATGGTAGACAGCTAAACAATATATTTTAGGCTTATGAAACTAAGCAGACCTTATATGTCCTGTTCATCTTACTTGGAACTTGGTTGGAAGTGGAGGAAGCGTTGTGCTGCAGCAGACTGGAAACGCTGGTGTCTGGAAACTGCGGTTTCGGCATGTTACGTCACCGCAAGTCTGTGAAAGACCCGTAGCTGTGAATCAGAAGGCAGAATCAGCTGGCAGTTACCACTATGAGATGACACAGAAAGGAGCACCCGAGTGCTTCAGGAACAAGTAGGTAGCTGTAAAATTAGTGGCCAAGCCACTAAAGGTTGTTTAGATGAAATCTTCACAAAGTCTAAAGTTGAGGATAAAGGCTCGCAAAATAGCAATCTCCAATAGGCGGTTTCCAGAAGGAGAATGAAAGTATTACCAAGCACTGACTAGAGTGGGGGAAGGGGTTTTATGCAGGTGGAACAGATAACCACACCTCCCTTAAAGGTAAAGGAAGGTAAAAGGACTCATGAGGAATAGGGTACATGAAACTTACAGAAATGTCCCTTTCTTGTGGTGGGGTAGAGTTCAAACACTAAAAATGACTACTCTCCCAAGAATCTTATATGTCCTTCAAGCGATCCCTATACCCGTACCACACTTATACATTAAGAAATGGCAGTCACTCTTAAATAAATACATATGGGGCTTCATTCATAAAGCCAAGAATTAATAAAAGCAAATTATATAGGTCTCAAAGAAACGGAGGCGTAGACCTCCCTAACCTAGAAATGTTTATAAATCGATTTTCCTACAAAGGGTCCTAGATTGGCATATAAATGCACAGACTAAAGCATGGGTAGTGATAGATTCTCATATCCTCAAAACCTCTAATGTTGGGGCTCTTTGTTGGATTCCCAAATCCAATCCACCAAGTAAAATACCCCTCTACCCCTATACGTAAGTGTGTTCTCTGTCTGGGACAGGATCCAATTGTCCTCATATCCCTCATATCACTCATATCCTCATATCCCACATATCACTACAGCTAAATCTCCCCTTTCCCCAATCTCCCCTAACGCAGAATTCCTAGGTGGCATAGAATATAGCTACAGTAGATCAAGTACCCAGGAAATGGGATATACAGTCCCCATTTGCAAATTACTTAATGGCCCAATGCTGAAACCTAGAAATTAAATAACAGATCTACTAAATGGAGCATTTACTAACTGGCTCAAGTACAGGCAGCTTCAACATTTGTTAAACACCTCTGAACACAAACAGGCCTGGAATAGGCAACTAACACCATTTGAGACATTAAGCTTAGCAGAAGGAAAAATAAGGCACACCCTAACAATGGTGAAAACAATCCTTACATTAGATCAAACCAAATGGCCCCCCTCATTATACATAAATGGCACTCAGAACTAGACACAGAACTAGATATGCAAACATGGAGATGAATATTTGAATTCACTAGAAAATCTTCTACCTCTAATAAATATATTGAACTTAACTATAAAATCATGACACAATGGTACTTAACACCTACACGCCTAAAAAGCATATATGCTAACTCCTCCGATAGCTGTTGGAGAGGTTGTGACATCAAAGGCAACATGCTCCATATGTTAAAAACAGAGAGAGAATGGTGTGCCCAAACACACACAAAATCCCATAGGGGGCGCTTCCTACTACTCCAAAGTTTAAAATTAAACAATATAAACAAACGAAATAAACAAACTGAACATAAAATCCATATAATCCGGAACAGGCGGCTCTCTGTCAAAGGATGGTCGGATCCTGGTACTTGACAATCTGCATAAAGATAAACAGAGGTGCCACAATGACCTAGTACCACCAAAACAGATGGTATAGATGGATAGAGTTGGAAATATGCTCACAAGTGTGATGCACCCAATGGCACTAATAGGGCGGGCTGGAACTTTGCAGTAGTCCAGCTCAGTAATACCATTCGACTGTCAAATCAGGTCTGGAACACTTGAGAAGGTGATCCCATTATAGGATAAAAAGCACCTCCAGGGGGGCGGAGCCTAGCCACTGCTGAGAATGGCTGCGTTCTAAAAAAGCTCCGTTGTCCCTGCTACGCTTACACTGCTAACAAGTACTATATAATTAAGAATAATCACTATAACTTGCAGCTTTTAATCCCCCAACCCTGAAGCCCAAACCGGACTCATCTCATTAACGCTTAGGAGCTGGAAAATTTGCTGCTCTGGGAGATTCTGGAACACCCGTCACCTGCATTAGGCCCAACTAAACAACTTGACGTGGCTTAAAGAAAAACAACCAGGTCTGGCCACACGCTCCACCTCGTGGGAACTGACCGGACTGCCCACGGAGCCTTAGCTGTCAGAGCAGGAGCAGAATCACCAACTGAGAGGAGCCGCGGTACCACCGCTATCACCCACGGCAGAGACGCCATTGCACCCAGCAACGGAGGTGTGGGACCTCGCACCTAGCCATCGGTAATCGACCACGGCCTACTCACAGAGGACACCTCAGGTGGCGGTGCCCCACGATACGGACCAAGGGTGTGGAGCGGTCAGGAGAACGTAGTTCATCCACCTCTGCAATCTAAGAGCGGCCACGTGGCTGGAGGCCGCACCACACACAGACCGCACCGGGTAAGCAGTTAATGACATAACCACTCCAGCAACATACGGGGTTGGGGACCTGAACTACCACCTATCCCGGTCAAATAGAGGGAAGGGGGAGAAGGCTAACAAAGCATACAAAAGACTAACATATCTAAAAATTTGACTGAGCCGGTCTGCATCACAGCTACCACAGTTCTAACCTGAGCCCTGCTTGCTTATTGATAAACACTACTGCAGACGCAACAGGCTATTTTCCCTGGAATATCTGATAAATCACATCAAAGGGAGCTTTAAAATAACTGGGGGAACAGTTTCTTTGCTACAGATCCAAAAGGCCAATAACATTGGAACTAAGTTGAACTCTAAACATCCGTTTTTATAAATAAGTATATCTCCTTTTTGGGACAACATCTATCCCTGGGATACCTTTAATTTTTGATCTGTATAGAGAGAGGGAGTCGAGAAGCTATACCTGCAAAGGGGGGATTAAAAAAAAAGAAACAAAAAGAAAAAGGAAAAAAAAAAAAGGGGATAAACAGACTGTTAAATTGCTAGTAGCTGAACCTTCCCCCTTTTTCTTCACATCTATCTTCCTCTTTTATCAAACACAACCAAACTGGCTATATATGTGTGATGTCCAGCAAAAGACAAACTAGATTACCTAAAAACACGCAATACTCCATAATGGAAAACTACCTGATAACAAGTGAGCCTGTAGCGTCAGCGGGGAAACAAGATGCCCAGCTGAAATCAACTCCAGCACAAATTCCTGATACTCCTAAAATGCCCACTCATTTGAATTGCGTGACTAAAGAAGACCTCAGGCTTCTTTCCTCAAAAGAAGATATAAAGGAAGCTATGAGGGAGTCACCCAGGTGGAGGAAAAACAGGAGGCCCTAAGCTCTGACCTTCAACATCAAGCTAGTTTCCTGCAGGCGCAAGAGAACACAGTGCATTCACTTCTAGACCGTGTGGAAGACCTGGAGAACCGCAGCAGAAGGAACAACCTCAGACTGCGAGGGGTCCCTGAAACTGTGGAGCCTCCTGCAATACAAGCATATATTCAGGACTTTTGTCAGGTATCTCAGGAATGATGAAATGAGCCGAGAGATTAAGATAGAAAGAGCCCATAGGGCATTGCGTCCTAAACCCCCAAACAGAGCCCCTCCAAGAGACATTATCCTAAAGTTACTTTCCTTCAAAGAAAAAGAGGATATACTGAGAATGGCCAGGAACAAGCAGCTGATCGAATTCAGAGGGACTGAAATACAGGTTTATTCAGATCTTAGCCCGACTACTCTCCAAAAGAGAAGGGACCTTAAGTTTGTCACCTCCACATTAAAAACCAACAGGATTTCATACAGGTGGGGCTTCCCTACAAGTCTCATTGTCACCAAGGACAACACATGTTCTCAAGACTCCTGCTGACCTCCCATCCTTTAATCAGGCTCTGGGCCTCAATATAAGGCTCCCTGATAAGGTCCCCGCAGCCCCCTTGGACCAGGAGGCTGGATAAATCCACGGACTTCATCATCCCCCAGGTTGAGTGGTGAGAGACTTATAGTTCTACTTTGTTACATTGTATTGTACTGTCTTCTTTCGCACTTTGCCCATGGACAAAAGTTCACTTAACAGCAGAGGAGGGTCGATTTAGACCTAGTTAAGTTTCAAAACAGTGCTGAAAGAACTGGGTTATATAACTGTTTGAAGCATTCTTGTGTTGTTTTTTTTATGTTTATTCGAATGTTTACATTTCTCCCAAGTTTAAGTACTGTCTTCTTTCGCACTTTGCCCATGGACAAAAGTTCACTTAACAGTAGAGGAGGGTCGATTTAGACCTAGTTAAGTTCCAAAACAGTGCTGAAAGAACTTGATTATATAACTGTTTGAAGCATTCTTGTTTTTGTTTGTTTTTCTGTTTATTTGAATGTTTACATTTCTCCCAAGTTTAGATAGTCAATGTGATATTCAGACAAAATGATCAATGAAAAAAGTCCTCAAGAGAATATGATGTTGTAAAATTTAAAATGGGGAAAAGCACTTTAAATACATCCACACCTTAGAAACATGTATAAAATAAGACCAATTTAGAGGAGGGGAGGTTCCCTCGGAACATTGAGAGGGAAGAAAGCACCGGCTCTCCTAGCCTCAGCCTATAACCTATAGCAAAGTTAAATGTCTTAATCTAGTTAATTTATTGTATGTTAGTCATAGTATAGATTTGACAATAAGACCATTAACCATAGGCCCAATAGGCTTGTAGAGATATCAATAAGCCTCTGGACAGCTATTGGCCCTTAACATCACCAAGGGAAGATCTTTTACCTCCCAGGTCTTTAGTAACTCGATTCATAACACCTGTCATCAATAGATTACGAACCCCCGTTTTTATTCCTTATAAGATAACGAGACTGAGGCCCCCCCTTTTTTCTACAACCCCTGGGGAAAAAATTAGATAAGCCACAACCCATATGTGTACTTGTTTACTGTTATAAGTTTATTCAAAAGAAATGTTGTTATATAGTGTAAGATAGCAGGGGACACTACCCCTGCTTTGGTACTTTAGTTTTTTTTGTTATTTGAATAGAGTGTTAGCACACACCTACATGTTACATCAGTCAGTTTTTTGCTAATATAATTTGATTGAAACACAGGTATCACTGATTTTCCATTTACCTCCTTACGACCAAGGTCGTTTTTCTCCTCACTCCTAATATCTAATCCTTCACTCTACACCTCTCCTTTTCCCTTCCACCTTTCTCTCCATCTTCCCTTGTTTACCCTCCTCCTCCCCCCTCCCCCTTTTTTTTTTTTTTTCCTTCTCCCCCTCTCCTTACCCCACCCATAAAATGGAAAGCTCACGGGTTAAGTCCCGCTCCATTGAACTGATCTCCACAAATGTGAAAGGCCTAAATAGCCCAGCTAAGCGCTCTATAGTCTTCAAGGACCTACATAGACATGGGGGGGATATTGTCTATTTACAAGAAACACACTTTGCGTCGGGTCATGAACCAATCTGGTCTAACCAAAATTATCCCACCGCCTTTTTTGCATCAGGCCCTAGCAAAAAGAATGGGGTCGGTATTATCTTTAGCTCTTCCACACTGTTCCAACTTTCATCTGTGCACAGAGACCCGGAGGGCAGGAACTTATTACTAGTTGGATTGATTTACAGTAGACCCATTACCCTGGTTAATGTTTACTGTCCTAATCAACTTCAACACACTTTCTTCCAAAGTGTGATCCATAAAGTCCTGGAGATGCAATCTGGTATTTTGTTTCTGGGGGTGATATGAATACCTCTCTAGGCCCAAACCTAGATACTTCCAATGGAATCTCCAGTGTCCCACATAAGGTTCTCAAACGCATATCATCATTGCTTAAAGAAACGAATAGTAATATACTCCCTATCACCTGGTCGGACCATGCCCCGGTCACGTGCTTGGTGACATGGTCTGACATACCCACCACACCATTTGTCTGGAAATTAGACGACACCCCATTAGACGACCCAGTTTTGAGGTTGGAAGCTGAAAAATCCTTAATAGAATATTTCCAAATACATGAAAGATCAGAGATTCAGCCCACAGGGGTATGGGAAGCCCACAAATGCACAATCAGAGGCATATTTCTGAAACAAAAGGCTAGGATAGTTAAGGGGAGGAGAGAGCTGTATCAGAGATTGTTGAGTGAGGTGGATACGGCTGAAAAGGCACATAAAGCGGCACCAGCTGACGACCCACTCAACAAGGCCTTGGCCCAGGCGAGAAAAGCACTCCTGAGGTTCCTGCAGGAAGACAAACAAAAAATGGCCTTAATATTGAGACAGCAATTTTTTGAACAAGGCGATAAGGCAGGACGCCTGCTCGCCAGGGCCATCGCACGCAAAAAAAAGAAGCATTATGTTCATTCCATGATGCACCCAGATGGGAGGCCCAGAGAGGATGGCAAGTCAATAGCGGAGATATTTGGATCTTACTACACAAATCTTTATAACATTCAAAAAGATCCAGAGGGTCAGGAGCACGAGACGAGAAAGATACAGGAGTATCTTGGTAAAATAGAGGTCCCGAAACTCTCGCAATCAGACTCTGAAGCCTTGGACACTCCATTCACCATGGAGGAGATCAATCAGGCTATCAAAGATATGACATCCGGCAAAAGCCCAGGCCCAGATGGCTTTGGAGCCAAATACTATAAAGTTTTCAGGGATATACTAGCCCCGGAAATGCTAAAGCTCTTTAATCTACTCTCGGATTCTCCCTCGCTGCCTCGTTCGATGTTAGAGGCTCACATCACTGTGATCCCTAAACCGGGCAAATCAGACTCCAGACCTGAAAACTATTGTCCTATATCTTTGCTCAACCTGGATGTTAAGATTATGGCCAGAGTGCTGGCCAACCGCTTCAATAAATATCTCCCTCAGCTGATCTCTCCGGACCAGGTGGGTTTTGTCCCAAGACGAGAGGCGAGGGATAACACCCTTAAGGTTCTCCAGATGATCACATACGCCCACAATAATAATCTGCCGCTAGCCCTGATCTCAACAGATGCTGAGAAAGCATTTGACCGGGTTAGCTGGTCATTTATCTATCATACCCTACTTAAATTCGGTTTTGGTCCTAAGATTATCAACAGGATAATGTCTCTGTACTCATCCCCAAACGCTAGGGTGAGGGTGAAGGGCACTCTCTCTGATGCCTTCACGATTGGAAACGGGACTAGACAGGGTTGTCCCCTGTCCCTTCTACTATTCGTTCTCACGATTGAAGTTCTGGCAAGCAAGATAAGCGCAAACAAGGAGATCAGAGGACTCATGGTGGAGGGCACGCCGATGATGTCCTGCTCTTCATATCAGACGTGGAACAATCATTGAAGACAGTGCTGGAGGAGTTCTCCGCATATGGGAGAGTGTCAAATTTCCTTCTAAACCCCCTAAAATCTGACATTTTGAATCTCACGATCCCTCTGAATGAGTTTCGAGCCTTAGAAGACGAATGCCCCCTAAAGATCGCCCATGAGAAACTCAAATACCTCGGTATATTTTTAGTTCCCACCATAAAGGGGATAGTAGATCTGAATTACAAATCTGTCAGAGATGTTATAACCAGGGACTTATCGAATTGGAGAAATAAAACCATCTCCTGGTTGGGCCGCACGGGTGTAGTTAAAATGAACGTGCTCCCACGAGTACTCTATATCATGCATACTATTCCCTCTGCTGCTGCATCCCACTTGATCCACCAAATTCAATCAACAATAGAATCGTATATATGGAAAGACACGAAACCGAGAATTAACAAGAGAACGATATATCTTCCCCGAGACTGTGGTGGATTGGGAATACCAGAACTACGAACATACCAAAAAGCTATATCACTTCAAAGATTGGCTGAATGGTGTCAAAACTCTCCCCATAAAGCCTGGATTCAGGTGGATAATAATATCCTGAAAAGAGGTAATGTGGGTGCTTTGGCCTGGATCTCCCCCCTCCGCCGACCCCAAGTAGCCAGGCTCTACCCTCTGGTGGATGAAGTCTTATCGGGCTGGGATAAACTACTTAAAAGAGCCTCTCACATATCCACCCCGAGCTCACCGGTCACCCCTATCAGGGAAAACCCTGACTTGGAATTTGTCATTGGTGCGCATCATCCGGATAGGTGCTGTAGCCTGGCTGACTCGGCAATCTTTAACATCCTCAGCCGAGACAATCTGAGGACCCAGGAGGAACTGGTTGAATGGGATCGTGAGGTTTTCACCTCATGGTTCAGAGTAGCACAGATTAGACACTTTTTTGACACACATAAAGAGAAACATGACTTGACAAGATGTAGGACCCATTTTGAAAACCTATGCACAGCGACAATTCACCCATCCCTCTTGATTTCGCAATTATACAAACTTTTATTGCTGGGGAATGATCAACCCCTCCCAACATACACACAAGCATGGCAAGATGACCTAGGTCTAGACATAAGTCGCGGAGAGTGGAACAAGATCTTCGAAAGGACTAAAAAGGCCTCTGTCTCGGCTAGGGTCCAAGAAACTCAATATAAACTGCTGAGTAGGTGGTATTTGACTCCCCAAAGACTGAAACACATTTACCCTCAAACTGGAGGGGGATGCTGGAGAGGATGTGGAGGCGAGGGTGCCCTCCTTCACATATGGTGGACTTGTCCATTAATTCAGCCCTACTGGAATGGCATTTTGGCTGAGATGAGCAGGGTATTGGGAGTCATTATTCCCCCTAATCCTTGTCATTTATTATATCATAAACTACCAAATGGTGGGAGAGGATAAGTACCTGCTCCTCCTGTTGATGCTTAACGGAGCGAAAGGATTAATTCCACTGTATTGGAAAAAACAAACTATCCCCACCGTTCAAGAATGGAAAAACAAAATTGCTGACCTTTTGAGGTTGGAGAGGTATCACTACCTCAGATCTGGGAAACTGTGCACACATGAACTGATGTTGCTCACATGGGAGGGGCGAGAATTATAACTTATTGGAAAACAAAATAACTACTCACCGATAATGCTCATACCCCCTCCCTCTCCTCTTCCTCCCCCCCCCCCCCTTTTTTTTTTTTTCTTCTCCCCCTCCCCGCCTTTTCGTTCTGTTCTCCACTCTCCACTTTCCTCCAGAGTCTTCCTGCTCTCCTCTTTTACCGTATCCCTTTACCTTTAACACCTTGACAGTTCTCTTTTGTCAAGGAATCACGGTCACTTCGGGAAGACCACAATCCACGGCTAGATGTATTAGGTAATGCCGTGTAAAGTTACCTCTTATATTGATTTACTCCCGAGGTTTAATAAATGACTTACCTGTTTATAAGTTCAATCTGTATCACTAGAATACATAACTATGGAAGAATAGCTTCTCTCGCAAATCAGAATAAGATATATGTTTCAGTTAGTTATCCGGTTGGCCTTATAGGACATCTAACATACTACAATGTACTGATTTACCAGAATTTGTCAATGCACGCGAAATGTTTGCAACAAGTTGTACTCACTTATGTAATCAGTAATTTTGTGTGATGCAATGTACCTCTGTCATGTGTGTATTATTTTTCGAATTTCGCTAATAAAGCTTATTTAAAAAAAAAAAAAAAAAAAAAGCACCTCCAGGTGCAATAAGAGCAGGCTGGGGGACTTTCACAGCCTCATAGCTAACTGAACTCCACAGCAAACATTAAGATGCAACCCAAAATTATCCAAAAGTGCTATGGCAATGAGCACCACCAAAAACAGCAAGTGTATAAATAAAAACAATGACTTTTTTAAAAGCGACACGTTTTTCAGCCTCTGAAGGGCTGTTTCCTCAGGCTATACTGACAGCCCTTAGTGTTTCAAATTGTAAATGCTCTATTATACTTAAGATGTTAACTAAGGACACTAAACAACTTTTGTACAATTACAATTACCTGTATATGCAATAATTGATGTCATTCACTTTCAAGATAATCAACCTATTACTTAGTGTCATGTCAACGCAATACTGTTAATGGAAGACCGACAGAAACTGTATTACTGTTTTCCTTACTCTATTTATTTGTTTATTGGAAAACTCAATAAAATCATTGTAAATATATATATATATATATATATATATATATACACACACACATATATATATATATATATATATATATATAAACTATATATATATATATATATATACATATATATATATATAAACTATATATATATATATATATATATATATATATTTGATGGGTTTTCTGGTTCGTTGAAGAACCTATATGCTTCTTTTGATTAATTTTTTGTTTTACTCGGCATATGCACCTTGATTGACCTCTGTTCTACCCAACCTCTATTATTGTGCCTCTTTCATGTACTGCATATCTGTTTTTTTTTATATCCTTTGCTAATCTCCAAAGTCCCTAAATGCTCACTGGCTTTTCGTGCTCTCTAAACCACTGAGTTATTAACCAATTCTCAGAAGCTACAGGTACATTCATGAAGCAAATTCCTCTGCTCAGGTCTAAACCATTTCCCCAAAAGGTATTCATTCAAAGAGTTTAGCAATAGCATCCAAGTTTTATCCTTTATTATGTATATATGTTACATCTGTCTTAAATGTTTGTTTTATTTATTTTCATTATATGTAAATAGACCTATGTGAGGGATTACCTAGACCTTTATGGGCTAGCATAATCTATTTTCCATTGAAGTGTCAACTTTTTTTATTTTTTTTTGCTTTCTTATCTGCTTGTACCTTTTATATAATACTTATTTTCTAACACGTTGTTTCCTTTTATTTGGTCCTTTGGAGGGAGTGTTCTATTATTTATTTTGTATTATAGAATTTCCTAGTGGGGACTTAATGTTTGGAGGGATTGAGTCTCTAGTTCGGATCAAGGAAGATTGGCAATTTTATATATTTGGACTTGAGCCAGATAATTCATTTTTGGATTTTTGTTCCCTTTTTTTGTGTTTATTGTTTTTCACCCTTGTACTGGTAATGTTTTATCTCTGAAATATCATTTTTGTCCTGAAATTTATTAAATCCCTTATTATATTTGAGAATGTTTCTCTTTATTAACTCTTCACATTATTATTTTCCCTTTATCCTGTTTTATTTAAATTTAAAATTTACTATGAATAAGTATACATTTTGTCCATAATTCAGTCATTGTTTGTGTTATGACCTAATAATTACAGCTTGCTTAATCATATGGAACTTGATTTAAATGGTAAAATTTAGGGGGGGGGGTTCCATTCCTTTTTTGAGGACATATTAAATAAAACTCATGTGGTTAATATTTTTTTTTAAAAAAGATTATTAAAAAACATGCACAGACAACATACATATTTCTTTTTATACATTATAGTGTATAGTTATTTCACACACTGAAATAATGGATGCAATGAAACTTTACAAATAAAACTGTTTCATGTGGCAGAAGATGATGAGTTGTATGAAGCTTGTCAGGAGTATCTGTCTTTTGGTATAAATCAGTCAATATAATGCATAGTCAAACAAATTTCAATTCCAGTCTGTAGCAACTCGTAGAATTAGATGTCAGTAGGTGAAATAATTTTGTTAGCATTTCTTAGCCTTGCATTGTTTACATGCAAACATACACATATTTTGTTGTAATTTAGTTTCAAAATAACAAAATTAAATGTATATATCACATCAAGCATCATTGCCATTTCATAGCTTATTTAGAGATATTCTATGCATAATACTAAACACGATTATTATAATGCAGAGTGTTAAGTATTATATAGCAAGACAGGTGACACAGAATGCATATCTTTCTCAGAGAGTTTTAAATACAAATGATATCTCAAGATAATCATTTGACTTTTCTATTCTCAAAAGGACTTTGGTTATTTCTTCTCAAAGTCATTGTCCTTATCACTGTATAATAATTCTGTCAATCTGTATAATATTGCTTGAATATCGCTTAAAGCAAAGCAAAATCATTTTTACTAAGTAGGTAATAAATACTCTTTAACTAGTGTTGAAAACTTTTAAAGGTTAAGGGATGTGAAATGTTACTTTACCTTTTCAATCATTTTTGGATTTATTAATATATTGTATCATATGTACCCAGAGGGTTTAACTATAGCAAAGCAAGGATAGGTTTAGACCAAGGGAGTCCAGTGTCAGTCGTCAAGGGCCCCAACAAATCATTTTATAGATCTTGGTGTCTAAGGAATAATCAAAATAACTGAACTTATTTTACTCAATGGGAGTTTTCAATAAGACTCTGGTCCCCAAGGCTTACAGTTGGTTAGTACTAGTATATACCTAGATGTATGTCAGTTGGATTGTCAGTGATATATGTGACTTTTAAGTGTCCTGGCACTGCAAAGTAAAAATTAAACGTATATGAAACTCAAATTTTTTCTTTCATGATTCAGATAGAGCATACGATTTAAATAACTTTCTAATTTACTTCTTGTGATGACCAGGGATAACCAACTGTGCACCAGTCATGTGTTTAGCACAGAAAGGGACCCTTTCCACCTTAACCAATTTGTTACAGTCTAGCCTTAGTGGGTGCAAGGGTTAACAAATGCTCTCTAGTCTGTTCTAGACCTATAAAAAAAATGCCCAAAACTCCCCTTTAATGCCACCTACACTAAACTTTCTCTAAGCTGCCACCACTTAAAGAGATAGTAAAGTCCAAATTAAACTTTCATAATTCAGATAGGGCATGTCATTTTAAACCACTTTCTAATTTACTTTTATCATCAAATTTGCTTTGTTCTCTTAGTATTCATAGTTGAAAGCTAAACCTAGGTAGACTCATATGCTAATTTCTAAGTCCTTGAAGGCCACCTCTTATCTGAATGCATTTGACAGGTTTTTACAGCTAGAGGACATTAGTTCATGTGTTTCATATTACATAACATTGTGCTCATGCACATGGAGTTATTAAAGAGTCAGCAGTAATTGCCTGAAATGCAAGTCTGTCAAAAGATCTGAGATAAGGAGGCAATCTGCAGAAGCTTAGATACAAGGGAATTACAGAGGTAAAACGTATATTAATATAACAGTGTTGGTTATGCAAAATAAATGTTAACTAAAGGTATTATCTATCTTTTTAAGCAATAACATTTTTGGTGTTTACAATCCCTTTAAAATGTATTATATGGGAAATTTTAAGGAAACCAAGACTAATAAATTGAAATCCCAGAATACAAGTTAGTAATAATTAAACTTAAAATAGTCTTAATCCCTCCCCCTCCCCCCTTATCCTGTTGAACCAGGTGCAGATAAGAAAGTCAGTGGTCTCATAAGTCTGATTCTTTTAGGCATTTTTGATACAGGGTTGTAAATAGCAGAGAAGAAAAGCAAAGGGCAATTTGACCCCTGGCAAGCTTAAAGTGTTTTCATGACACTTCAATGATCAATTTTTCTTTGTTCTCTTGGTATCTTTTGCTGGAAAGCCGGAATATAAACTTAGGAACCGGCCCATTTCTGGAGCGCTATATGGCAGCAGTTTTGCAAGAATGTTATCCATTTGCAAGTACACTAGATGGCAGCACCTTGTCCTGCCATTTAGTGCTCCAGATGCCTACCTAGGTATCTATTCAACACAGAATATCATTATCTTTACTATTGAGTATCAATCCATATATTTTATTAATTAAATGTTTGTTTGAAGTTAGGGTAAAGTTAATGAATTTTTTAAATAAAGTTACAGAGAAGTTCCTGTATTTTGCCCCCTGGGGATTACTTGCCAGTCCTCCCATGTGACTAGTTCAACATGTTTCATTGTGAATTTTACTACCACTTTGCAATGCACATTCATTATTTATTTTGCTGGTTTTCCTGTAATGTAAATATGAAATTGTATTATCTCACTGCCTTTAGAGAGGCTAGTATGCATTCCTTGGAAATCAGAACCCTGACCCTTCTTCAAGTGCACATTGATTCCTTGATAAATGAAATAGAGATACATTAAACATAACAAGTTTATTAAGGGGTGTGTCCCTAGACTACAGAACAATGCAAAATTTGCTAACAACATTTTGACAGTTTTTAAATGTTAAGAATATTTACTTTGTATGCATATATTTTGCAAAATAAGGATTCATTTCTAATACATATATAAAATATATATTTATGTCTCTTTAATTAGCAAATGGGAAGGAGTTTGCAAGTTCCCACAGGAATAGGGCCCTTAAAGGGACAGCACACTGTAATATTGTTTTTCCATTAATGTAATTTAAATGACTTGTTATATCAACTGCAGAGTATAAAATATTTGAGAAATTGCATTTGCATGCTTATTGTGTATACGAAGTAGCCGATTTTGTGATTTGAAATCACAGCCTATTACAATGGGTTGAACTTAAAGGTGATATCAGATCTCATTATGTTATAACTTTGTGTACACAGACTTGCTTCCTTATCTTTTATTTGTCTGGAACACCAAAGCTCAATACATAGAGAGAACAATGGACAATTATCATTTTATTACTTAACTATCCTGCATCCCACTGAGAGTGTAATTTATTCTGCTGGCTGTATTTACTTAGGATATTCAATAGCCTATACTCCAGTATCAAAACTTTCAGTATAGGTGGCGATACCACAGGCTAAAATAGCTATTTCAAAGGCTAAAATAGGAGTAAAGTAGCTACTTGTAACCAAAGTAATACACTCTAGCAGGTAAAAAGGATCATTGGGAATAATTTAAAGGGGAGAAAATTTTTGGGTGTACTGTCCCTTTAATTCCCTTTAATTCCCCCTGTATTTGTCTGTAAAATTTTGTCTTTTATCGTATTGTTTCTCCATTGTACTGTTATCCTTGTACCCATGGGCAACGTGGCAGAATCTGTTGGCGCTTTATAAATAAATAATAATAATAATATTAATTTTATTTCTTCCTCCGTGCTTAAACTTCTTAAATTAAATATTTTTAGTTTTTGGTGCTGTTTTTAATGTCCTAAATCATAGTTGTCCTCACATTTTTAAATATCCTCTAAAACTTGTGATAAAATTGTAGTTGTAAAGATCCATATTTCCCCTTAGAAAATCATGGACAAAGCAAGAAATAATTAAAATAATTTACTTTGAGTCGCTGATTCATTAACAGAATAAACTATCTCCCTAGTAGCAAGTGGGGTTTTTTACTATTAAATTGACCTGAAATATCAACTGTAGTGTTTACATTGCTAGAATGATAATGAGATTTTCATTTTATTAAATAAAACTTGAAGACTATGTTTGCTCTCTACTGACTGTATTATAATAAGCTTCTGAGTAACTAGGTTTAGTAGGATACTTTCCAAAAAAATCAAAATCACAGCAGATGAATGTTATAAAACATGTATTTGTAAGCAGAACCAACAAACAAAGCTATTTACAACATAATCAAATTAACAGATATAAACTATACGGCCTAGATACCAATCCAAATGATCTTTTTTCCAAGTGTGGCTTCATGGTCCGGTATTCTGCCAAAACAATCAGTTTATTTTTACACCATTCTGTGATGTTTGCATGAAAGCATGATAGATATTAAAACCCTTGTTCAAATCCACCTGAAAGCACTAAATGGATATTAAATACTAAGGGCTAGATTACAAGTGGTGTGCTATCAGGATTTTTTGCTCAATAACTGCTCCCAAAGTAAAATTTTTAACGCTGCTCAGGTTAGTGTGCATATTTGTAAGTTGAGAACAAGAGCAAAAAGTTATCTTCAGGACTTTGAATATCATGACTGCAATATCTTCTCCCCTTAGACTTCAATGGAGTGTGCATGTAAAAAATAAAACACCTACGGCTAGATTTAGAGTTTTGTCGGTAAAGACCCGCATAGCTAACGCAGCTTTTTTTCCTACCGCTGCTTCCAAACAACGCTGGTATTTAGAGTTGTCTGAGGGGCTGCGTAAGGCTCAAAAAAGGGTGCGTTGAGCCTAACTTAGCTCCACTTCAACCCTCAATACCAGCGTTGCTTACGGTAGCGGTAAGCTGGCAAATTGTGCTCGTGCACGATTCCCCCATAGGAAACAATGGGGCAGTTTGGTCTGAAAAAAAACCTAACACCTGCAAAAAAGCAGCGTTAAGCTCCCAACGCCGCCCCATTGTTTCCTATGGGGAAACAGTTTCTAAGTCTGCACCTAACACCCTAACATGAACCCCGAGTCTAAACACCCCTAACCTTACACTTATTAACCCCTAATCTGCCGACCCTGCTATCGCTGACACCTGCATTACACAATATAACCCCTAATCTGCCGCTCCGGACACCGCCACCACCTACATTATCCCTATGAACCCCTAATCTGCTGCCCCCAACATCGCCGACACCTACATAATATTTTTTAACCCCTAATCTGCCCCCCCCCCCAATGTCGCCGTCACCTAACTTCAAGTATTAACCCCTAATCTGCCGACCGGACCTTGCCGCTACTATAATAAATGTATTAACCCCTAAAGCTAAGTCTAACTCTAACCCTAACACCGCCCTAAGTTAAATATAATTTTAATCTAACAAAATAAATTAACTCTTATTAACTAAAGTATTCCTATTTAAAACTAAATACTTACCTGTAAAATAAACCCTAATATAGCTACAATATAACGAATAATTATATTGTAGCTATTTTAGGATTTATATTTATTTTACAGGCAACTTTGTATTTATTTTAACTAGGTACAATAGCTATTAAATAGTTATTAACTATTTAATAGCTACCTAGTTAAAATAATTACAAAATTACCTGTAAAATAAGTCCTAACCTAAGTTACAATTAAACACTACACTATCATTAAATCAATTAAATAAATTAGCTACCAATACCTACAATTAAATACAAATAAATAAACTAAACTAAATTACAAAAAAAAAACCACTA